>NC_053022.1:136744394-137031010 GCF_003073215.2 Triticum urartu
AAGCTTTGCAAATTTTCAGTCATGCACACGTTGACGCCACCTGCGTCATACCTGACGACCAAGGACCTGATGAAGTTATACAATGAGGATGTGCTTGTGAAGGGAAAGATTTACTTGGAAACTTACAAATTTGGGAAGCTGCCGGTTAGTGCATCTGAGTTTTTAATATCAATTGTTTTTTAAAAAAAAGGCGCAGCCATTATAAATCTAAACTTTTCTAGTATTCACATGTGTGCTTCTCTTTGCCTGTTGTCTTTTTTTGTAGTGGAAGGCATCAGGTGATATTCTGTATAACCGTCCTGTTGCAGTTGTATGGGGCAGCTCTGATGCGGGGCCTAGCACTCATGATAGCTTTTATGAGCCTATCTATAGCCAGCTTCCTGCCTGTGATGATGAGGTGCCGCGTACTCGTGGTTGCATGGCTCGACAGATGTTTGATAATAGAAGCTCTTATAAACAGACATTTGTTGGCGGCAAAAAACATAAGGAGATTGATGAGCTTCTTCTGAAGGTTTTGAAGTTGACTGAAGATTTGCCAACCTCTGGTGACAGGTTGAGGACAGTTGCTGGTTTTTTCCCTGTTGGCCATGGCCCACGAGATGAAGATATTGCTGCTGCTCACAATTTTGATTGTGGCGTGATTGAAAGCCTGAAGATTGCAGTGACGAATGTTTGGTCTTCGTATGCTCAATTGAGACATTCACAGGAGGAAAAATGCGGTCAGTATGAGAAGGATGTTGGGCATATTTTGGATGAAATGAACCGTCAGGACGCTGGCATTGGCGCTAATAATGTATGTTCTAGGTTTTTTGTGGCTTTGAACCTCTTTTGTGTATTATGTGGACTGCTCCTCACTATTTTTGTTTTTTGTGATAGGCTGGAGTGGAATCTTTTGGTGTCCATGGAACTAGGGGCGATGCAGTTGGTCAGGTGCAAGTACTTCTGCCATGTGTATTCTGCCATGCGTCCCTCTTCTTGAACTTGCATTTGTTGCTTTCCAGTTTATTGTATTTTTTGTTTACTTCACGGTTGTAAAGTGTGTACTGCTTGTGCATAGTTGAAGTTTTTTTTCTTTTTTGGTCGTTACCATCTTATTTTCGTTTTTTATTTGTTCTCCCGTAGACTGGTGTTGCTGCTTGTGATGTGCACAAAGAGTCCTACGATGGCTCTGGAAAGAATGAGGTCTTGGCTGATGCATCGTCCCCTCCGGATGTTGTAGCTGATAAGGTATAGTTGTATTACTTGTTCTGTTGGTGGGTTGTAATCTAATTGTTTGTTGTTGTTATAAACTTGATGTACGCTGTTTTGTTCACTCATATGCATTTTCATTTACATATGTCATCTGTAATAGTTTTACATGTGTTAGCTTCAGTCTTTGACAGAAGTGAAATGCAGTTCTTTTCGCATGCGTGGTCCATAGTGTTTTACATACGTAAGCTTCAGTATTTAACATAACTGAACTGCAACGTTTGACAAAGGGAACTGCAGTTCTTTTTACGTTTATGTGGGTTGCAGTTGTAGTTGTTTTGACACACATGGACTGCAGTTGTTTTGTGTATGTTGTCAGCAGTCTTTTTGACATAAGTATCATGTGTGTTGTTGTGTTAGTTATCCCCACGCTCATTTTGTGTTATTTTGTGTTTTTTAAACTTACCACAACCTGGAGAAGAAAACATGGAAGTTCGCGTTGATCTGAATCAGGGCGGTTGTGTTGTTGATGGTGGTGGCAGTGTTGATGCTTCTACATCGGTTGCCGTTGACTATGCAGATGCCTCTGTAGCTCAAGAATCCCATGATGTTGTTTCCCCTAGTCGGCATGAAGATTCTGTTGGGGAATGTAGCAATAATTAAAATTTTCCTACGTATCACCAAGATCAATCTAGGAGATGCTAGCAACGAGAGAGAGGGAGTGCATCTTCATACCCTTGAAGATCGCTAAGCGGAAGCGTTACAAGAACGCGGTTGATGGAGTCGTACTCGCGGCGATTCAAATCGCAGAAGATCCGATCTAGCGCTGAACAGACGGCGCCTCCGCGTTCAACACACGTACAGCCCGGGGACGTCTCCTCCTTCTTGATCCAGCAAGGGGAGAGGAGAAGTTGAAGGAGAACTCTAGCAGCACGACGGCATGGTGGCAATGGAGCTCGTGGTTCTCCAGCAGGGCTTGGCCAAGCACTATGGAGGAGGAGGAGGTGTAGGAGGAGGGAGGGCTGCGCCAGGGAAGAGGTCTGGCTGCCCTCCCACCCTCCACTATATATAGGGGCAAGGGGAGAGGGGGAGGCGCCCTAGGGTTTCCCCTAGGGGGCGGCGACCAAGCAGATTGGATCTCCCTAGGGAAAATCCTAGGGAGACTTGCCCCCCAAGCCAAGGAGGTGGAGGCTTGCCTCCCAAGCCTGGTGGAGGCGCCCCACGTCCCCAAGTAATGTGGGAAAGGGTGTGGGGGCGCACCACCCCTTAGTGGGCTGGTTTGCCCCTTCCCCTTTGGCCCATGAGGACCTCCAACACTTGTCGGGGCTCCCGAAACACCTTTCGGTCATGCTGGCCATAGCCTGGTACCTCCAGAACACTTCCGGACTCCAATACCCTTCGTCCAATATATCAATCTTCACCGCCGGACCATTTCGGAACTCCTCGTGACATCCGGGATCTCATCCAGGACTCTGAACTACCTTCGGTAACCACATACTATTTCCCATAACAACTCTAGCGTCACCGAACCTTAAGTGTGTAGACCCTATGGGTTCGGGAACCATGCAGACATGACCGAGACACCTCTCCAGCCAATAACCAATAGCGGGATCTGGATACCCATATTGGCTCCCACATGTTCCACGATGATCTCATCGGATGAACAACGATGTCGGGGATTCGATCAATCCCGTATTCAATTCCCTTTGTCAATCAGTATGTTACTTGCTCGATATTCGATCGTCGGTATCCCAATACCTTGTTCAATCTCGTTACTGGCAAGTCACTTTACTCGTTCCATAACACATGATCCCGTGACTAACTGCTTAGTCACATTGAGCTCATTATGATGATGCATTACCGAGTGGGCCCAGAGATACCTCTCCGTCATATGGAGAGACAAATCCCAGTCTCGATTCGTACCAACCCAACAGACACTTTCGGAGATACCTGTAGTGCACCTTTATAGCCACCCAGTTATGTTGTGATGTTTGGTACACCCAAAGCACTCCTACGGTATCCGGGAGTTGCACAATCTCATGGTCTAAGGAAATGATACTTGACATTAGAAAAGCTTTAGCATACGAACTACACGATCTTGTGCTAGGCTTAGGATTGGGTCTTGTCCATCACATCATTCTCCTAATTATGTGATCCCGTTATCAACGACATCCAATGTCCATGGTCAGGAAACGGTAACCATCTATTGATCAATGAGCTAGTCAACTAGAGGCTTACTAGGGACATGGTGTTGTCTATGTATCCACACATGTATCTGAGTTTCCGATCAATACAATTCTAGCATGGATAATAAACGATTATCATGAACAATGAAATATAATATAATAATAACCAATTTATTATTGCCTCTAGGGCATATTTCCAATAGTCTCCCACTTGCACTAGAGTCAATAATCTAGTTCACATCGCCATGTGATTAACACTCACAGGTCACATCGCCATGTGACCAACATCCAAAGAGTTTACTGGAGTCACTAATCTAGTTCACATCACTATGTGATTAACACTCAATGAGTTCTGGGTTTGATCATGTTATGCTTGTGAGAGAGGTTGTAGTCAACAGGTCTGCCATATTCAGATCCCTATGTATTTCGCAAAACTTTATGTCATATTGTAGATGCTGCTACCATGTTCCACTTGGAGCTATTCCAAATTGTTGCTCCATTATACGTATCCGGTATCTCTACTCAGAGCTATCCGGATAGGTGTTAAGCTTGCATCGACGTAACTCTTTACGTCGAACTCTTTATCACCTCCATAACCGAGAAACATTTCCTTATTCCTCTAAGGATAATTTTGACCGCTATCTGGTGATCCATTCCTAGATCACCTTTGTACCCTCTTGCCAGACATGTGGCAAGGCACACATCTGGTGCAGTACTCAGCATGGCATACCGTATAGAGCCTATGACAAAAGCATAGGGGACGACCTTTGTCCTTCCTCTTTCTTCTGCCGTGGTCAATCTTCGTGTCTAACTCAACTTCACACCTTACAACTCAGGTAAGAACCCCTTCTTTGACTGATCTATTTTGAACTCCTTCAAAAACATGTCAAGGTGTGCGTTCTTTGAAAGTATCATTAGGCGTTTTGATCTATCTCTATAGATCTTGATGCCCAATATGTAAGCAACTTTATCCAGGTCTTCCTTTGAAAATCACTCTTTAACTAACCGTTTATGCTTTCCAGAAATTCTACATTATTTTGAATCAACAATATGTCATCCACATATACTTACCAGAAATGTTGTGGTGCTCCCACTCACTTTCTTGTGAATACAAGTTTCTAGCAAACATTTTATAAACCTAAAAGCTTTGATCACTCCATCAAAGCATATATTCCGACTCCGAGATGCTTGCTCTAGTCCATAGAAGGATTGCTAGAGCCAGCATACCTTTTAGCATCCTTAGGATCGACAAAACCTTTTATTGTATCACATACAACTTTTTCTTACGAAAACTGGTAAGAAAACTTGTTTTGACATCCATCTGTCAGATTTCATAATCGAAAAATACAACTAATGCTAACATGATTCTGACGGACTTAAGCATCGCTACGGTGAGAAATTCTCATCATAGTCAACTCCTTGAACTTGTGAAAAGACTCTTTCCCACAAGTCGAGCTTCATAGATGGTAACATTATCGCCCACGTCCGTCTTCTTCTTAAAGATCCATTTATCTCAATGGCTTGCCGATCATTGGGCAAGTCCACCAAAGTCCATACTTTATTCTGATACATGGATCCTATCTCGGATTTCATGGCTTCTAACCATTTGTCGGAATACGGGCCCACCATCGCTTATCCATAGCTCGTAGGTTCATTGTTGTCTAACAACATGATATCTAAGACAGGAGTACTGTACCACTCAGGAGTAGTACATATCCTTGTCGACCTATGAGGTTCGATAGCAACTTGATCCGAAGCTTCATGATCACTATCATTAACTTCCTATTCAACAGATGTAGGCGCCACAGAAAACATCTTTCTCTGTTGCATCACTCTTCGGTTGAAGTAAAGGTTTGACAACCTCATCAAGTTCTATCTTCCTCCCACTCAATTCTTTCGAGAGAAACTCCTTCTCGAGAAAAGACCCGTTCTTAGTGACAAACAATTTGCCCACGGATCTGAGATAGAAGGTGTACCCAACTGTCACCTTTGGGTATCCTATGAAGATGTGTTTGTCCGCTTTGGGTTCGAGCTTCTCCGGCTGAAGCCTTAAGCATCGCAGCCCCAAACATTAAGAAACGACAACTTTGGTTTCTTGCCAAACCAATGTTCGACGTCGTCTCAATGGACTTAGATGGTGCCCTATCTAAAGTGAATGCAGTTGTCTCTAACGCATAACCTCAAAATTAAAACGGTAGATTGGCAAGAGACATCATAGATCGCACCATATCTCATAGGGTTTGATTACGACGTCCGGACACACCATTACCCTATGGTGTTCCAGGTGGCTTCAACTGTGAAACAATTCCACAATGTCTTAAGTGTTTGTCAAACTCATAACTCAGAAATTCTCACTGATCAGATCGTAGGAATTTGATCTTCTTGTTATGATGATTCTTAACTTCACTCTGAAATCGCTTGAACTTTTCAAACATTTCAGACTTGTGCTTCATTAAGTAAATATACCTATATCTACTCAAATCGTCAGTGAAGATGAGAAAATAGCGATATCCACCACACGTTTTAATTCTCATTGGATCACACGCATCAGCATGTATGATTTCCAACAAGTCACTTGCCCGTTTCATTGTACCTGAAAACGGGGTCTTAGTCATCTTGCCCATGAGGCATGGCTCGCATGTGTCAAGCGATTCAAAATCAAGTGACTCCAAACATCCATCGACATGGAGTTTCTTCATGCATCTTACGCCAATATGACCTAAGTGGCAGTGCCACAAGAAAGTGGTACTATCATTAATAACTCTACATCTTTTGGCATGAACATGTGTATTACCACGACCGAGATTCAATGAACCATTCACATAGGGTGCATGACCATGAAAGGTATTATTCATGTAAACAGAATAACCATTATTCTCTAACTTAAATGAATAACCTTATTGCAATGAACATGATATAATCATATTCATGCTCAACGTAGACACCTGATAACATTTATCTAGGTTCAATACTAATCCCAAAGGCAGATGGAGCGTGCGATGGTGATCTCATCAACTTTGGAAACACTTCCAACACACATCGTCACCTCGCCCTTAGCCAGTCTTTGTTTAGTCCGTAGCTTTTGCTTCAAGTCACCAATAATAGCAACTGAACTGGTATCCTATACCCAGGTGCTACCAGGAGTACTAGTGAGGTACACATTAATAACACGTATATACTTTGTTGAAGTTGCCAGCCTTCTTATCTACCATGCATTTGGGGTAATTCCGCTACCAGTGACCGTTCCCCTTACAATAGAAGCACTTAGTCTCGGGTTTGGGTTCAACCTTGGGTTCCTTCATTGGAGCGGCAACTGGTTTGCCATCCATGAAGTTTCCCTTCTAGCCCTTGCCCTTCTTGAAATCAGTGGTCTTGTTAAACCATCAACACTTGATGCTCCTTCTTGATTCTACCTTTTGCGGTCTTAAGCACCGCGAACAGCTCCGGGATCAACTCCATCCCTTGCATGTCATAGTTCATCACGAAGATCTAGTAGCTTAGTGATAGTGGCTAGAGAACTCTATCAATCACTATCTTATCTGGAAGTTTAACTCCCACTTGATTTAAGTGATTGTAGCACCCAGACATTCTGAGCACATGCGCACTAGCTGAGCTATTCTCCTCCATCTTGTTGGCAAAAGAACTTGTCAGAGGTCTCATACCTCTGAACACGGGCATGAGCCTGAAATCCCATTTCAGCTCTTGGAACATCTCATATGTCTTATGGTGTTCAAAACGTCATTGGAATCCCGATTCTAAGTCGTAAAGTATGGTGCACTAAACTATTAAGTAGTCATCAGGATGTGTCTGTCAGGTGTTCACAACATCCACAGACGACGTTGTAGGGGTTTGCACATCGAGCGGTGCATCAAAGACGTAAGCCTTCTGTGTAGCTGTGAGGACACTCCTGGGACTACAGACCCAGTCCGCATCATTGCTTATAATATCTTTCAACTTGGTCTTTCTCTAGGAACATATTGAAACAGGGAGCTACAACGTGAGCTATTTATCTACAACACATTTGCAAAGACAATTTAGACTATGTTCATGATAATTAAGTTCATCTAATCAAATTATTTAATGAACTCCCACTCAGATAGACATCCCTCTTGTCATCTAAGTGAAACATGATCCGAGTCAACTAGGCCGTGTCCGATCATCACGTGAGACAAACTAGTCAACATCGGTGAACATCTTCATGTTGATCGTATCTTCTATACGACTCATGCTCGACCTTTCGGTCTTCCGTGTTCTGAGGCCATGTCTGTACATGCTAGGCTCGTCAAGTCAACCTAAGTGTATTGCGTGTGTAAATCTGGCTTACACCCGTTGTATTCGAACGTTAGAATCTATCACACCCGATCATCACGTGGTGCTTCGAAACAACGAACCTTCGCAATGGTGCACAGTTAGGGGGAACACTTTCTTGAAATTATTAAGAGGGGTCATCTTATTTGAGCTACCGTCGTTCTAAGCAAATAAGATGTAAAACATGATAAACATCACATGCAATCAAATAGTGACATGATATGGCCAATATCATTTTCTCCTTTTGATCTCCATCTTTGGGGCTCCATGATCATCGTTGTCACCGACATGACACCATGATCTCCATCATCATGATCTCCATCATCGTGTCTTCTGGAAGTTGTCCGTCATCTATTACTTCTACTACTATGGCTAATGCTTTAGCAATAAAGTAAAGTAATTACATGACGTTTAAGTTGACACGCAGGTCATAAATAAATTAAGACAACTCCTATGGCTCCTGCCGGTTGTCATACTCATCGACATGCAAGTCGTGTTTCCTATTACAAGAACATGATCAATCTCATACATCACATATATCATTCATCACATCCTTTTGGCCATATCACATCACAAGGCATATGCTGCAAAAACAAGTTAGATGTCCTCTAATTGTTGTTGCAAGTTTTTACGTGGCTGCTATAGGTTTCTAGCAAGAACGTTTCTTACCTACGCCAAAACCACACTGTGATATGCCAATTTCTATTTACCCTTCATAAGGACCCTTTTCATCGAATCCGATCTGACTAAAGTGGGAGAGACAGACACCCGCTAGCCACCTTATGCAACTAGTGCATGTCAGTCGGTGGAACCAGTCTCACGTAAGCGTTCGTGTAAAGTCGGTCCGGGCCGCTTCATCCCACGATGCCGCCGAATCAAGATAAGACTAGTAACGGTAAGTAAATTGACAATATCGACGCCCACAACTGCTTTGTGTTCTACTCGTGCATAGAAACTACGCATAGACCTAGCTCATGATGCCACTGTTGGGGAACGTAGCAATAATTAAAATTTTCCTACGTGTCACCAAGATCAATCTAGGAGACGCTAGCAACGAGAGAGAGGGAGTGCATCTTCATACCCTTGAAGATCGCTAAGCGGAAGCATTACAAGAACGCGGTTGATGGAGTCGTACTCGCAGCAATTCAAATCGCAGAAGATCCGATCTAGTGCCGAACGGACGGCGCCTCCGCGTTCAACACACGTACAGCCCGGGGACGTCTCCTCCTTCTTGATCCAGCAAGGGGAGAGGAGAAGTTGAAGGAGAAATCTAGCAGCACGACGGCATGGTGGCAATGGAGCTCGTGGTTCTCCAGCAGGGCTTGGCCAAGCACTATGGAGGAGGACGAGGTGTAGGAGGAGGGAGGGCTGCACCAGGGAAGAGGTCTGGCTGCCCTCCCACCCCTCCACTATATATAGGGGCAAGGGGAGAGGGGGAGGCGCCCTAGGGTTTCCCCTAGGGGGCGGCGGCCAAGCAGATTGGATCTCCCTAGGGAAAATCCTAGGGAGACTTGCCCCCCAAGCCAAGCAGGTGGAGGCTTGCCTCCCAAGCCTGGTGGAGGCGCCCCACGTCCCCAAGTAACGTGGGAAAGGGTGTGGCGGCGCACCACCCCTTAGTGGGCTGGTTTGCCCCTTCCCCTTTGGCCCATGAGGCTCTCCAACACTTGTCGGGGCTCCCGAAACACCTTTCGGTCATGCTGGCCATAGTCTGGTACCTCCACAACACTTCCGGACTCCAATACCCTTCGTCCAATATATCAATCTTCACCGCCGGACCATTTCGGAACTCCTCGTGACGTCCGGGATCTCATCCAGGACTCTGAACTACCTTCGGTAACCACATACTATTTCCCATAAGAACTCTAGCGTCACCGAACCTTAAGTGTGTAGACCCTACGGGTTCGGGAACCATGCAGACATGACCGAGACACCTCTCCAGCCAATAACCAATAGCGGGATCTGGATACCCATATTGGCTCCCAAATGTTCCACGATGATCTCATCGGATGAACCACGATGTCGGGGATTCGATCAATCCCGTATTCAATTCCCTTTGTCAATCGGTATGTTACTTACTCGAGATTCGATCATCGGTATCCCAATACCTTGTTCAATCTCATTACCGGCAAGTCACTTTACTCGTTCCATAACGCATGATCCCGTGACTAACTGCTTAGTCACATTGAGCTCATTATGATGATGCATTACCGAGTGGGCCCAGAGATACCTCTCCGTCATACGGAGTGACAAATCTCAGTCTCGATTCGTACCAACCCAACAGACACTTTCGGAGATACCTGTAGTGCACCTTTATAGCCACCCAGTTACGTTGTGACGTTTGGTACACCCAAAGCACTCCTACGGTATCCGGGAGTTGCACAATCTCATGGTCTAAGGAAATGATACTTGACATTAGAAAAGCTTTAGCATACGAACTACACGATCTTGTGCTAGGCTTAGGATTGGGTCTTATCCATCACATCATTCTCCTAATGATGTGATCCCGTTATCAACGACATCCAATGTCCATGGTCAGGAAACCGTAACCATCTATTAATCAACGAGCTAGTCAACTAGAGGCTTACTAGGGACATGGTGTTGTCTATGTATCCACACATGTATCTGAGTTTCCTATCAATACAATTCTAGCATGGATAATAAACGATTATCATGAACAATGAAATATAATATAATAATAACCAATTTATTATTGCCTCTAGGGCATATTTCCAATAGATTCTGATTTTGGCATTGAAAAGCCGCTGGAGAATGTCGTCCCAGCTGTTAGTGTTGTTGCTTCCCCTATTTGTCTGGCGGCCAACGATGTTCCTGAAGTATCGAGAGTGGAGTCTCATGTAGCTGAAGTATCTAAGGATGTTGCGGTTGACCAGACTATTGTAAATCCAGAGAATGATGATGTTGCTACAGAAGGGCAGTCCAGTGAGGTTGTGGTGGATTCGTCGCAACCTTGCCAAGAAAATGTTTTTGTCAGCTCTGAAGAATAACAACATGAAGACTCTGACACTGAAGGCAAGAGTTTTGTTTCGAACAGTGTAGTTGAAGTTTTTCTCATTCAATTTTTTGAATTACTATGGTATCTACATTAGATGTTTAATGATAATGAAACTTGATCTTTTGTTTATGATTTTCAAAATAGCTAGCAGAATTTCCTTATCTTAATATTTGAACTTCATTCTTTCGATAAGTGAACTTCATCTTTTTCTTACAGATGACGAACTTCCTGTTGTGACACCATCGAGCATTGATCCAGCTCTTCTGGAAAGATACAATGAGTTGTACGCTGCTGTTACAAGGGTTCGGAAGGACAAGAAGAAGAAGTATGGTTTTTTAGAAATTGTTTTGTTCATATGTATTTTCTAATTTTGGTATTTACCCATTTTTCTTTGTTGTTATTTTTTTTAGTATCTTATGTTTTAGTTTTTCATGAAAAATTCAGGGACATGATTGCTTTTAAAACTGAGATGGCTGATATTACCATTGGCAAAGTTGGTCAATCCTTTTGGGATAAAGGGATGCTCACTACAAGCCTTGTAGATGTTGGGGTTTCTTTGATGATAGATAAGTTTAAGGAATCTCCGACAATGGTTGCCCCGTACCATATTTGTGTAAGAATGCAGAAATTTTTGTTTTATTTGTTGATTTTCTTTTCTGATTTCGTGCGACGACCCTGTTTGCTTGAGCACTATTTGATTTTTGGTTTTTTTTTGGCAGACAAATATTTGGAATGGTGGTACTGTAGGCAAGAGTGTTGAAATGATGTTCTCTTCAAAAGCCGAGGAGTGTGTTGATAAAAAGGACATGGTGAGTAACTTTTTTATGTGTCGAAAACTATATTTTGTGTGTTTGTTTTTATAGTGTTGTGTTTCTTCTTCTTATAATAATTTTATTTATTTATTCGTGCTTCGAACAGGTCCTTTTTGCAACTTTTGATCCGCCAGAGATGAGGGATGGCGTTGGCCATTTTTTGTAGTTGCGTTAAATGTGAAAGAAAGGTTGTTTGAATTTCTTGACTCGCTCAATAAACCTGGCAGCCCTGATGTGATCAGGGTTTTTAGGAGGATGGTTAAAAATGTCAAGCGTGCATGGAAAGAAGGAAGCTCAAGTTCTAATGAGCCGCTAAATCCTCCTACACTTGATGGATTTGTGTTGAAACATGTCATTGTCCCAATGCAGCCAAATGGGTGTGTTCTGTACAGCCCCTCTCCACCATACTGCTCAAGTTTTTTTATTTCATTTTTCTGAAACTGATGTTTTTTATTCCTTTTATTGTAGTCACGATTGTGGATTCTATATGTTTCAATTCTTGCAGACTTGGGAAGGTGTTCGAGTTGCTCAGTTTGGGGTGGAGCACATTGGCTACATCAGAAAGGCCATGCTCTATAGTTGGCTCACATCGAGAAAGTGTTGCCTTGATTTAACATCGCTTTTAATTTTTGCAGATAAAGGTTGTTTTAGTGAACTACTTCATCCTACCTTTTAATTATTTTTTGTCTACTTCTTGCTTCCGCTTCTTATGGGTTTTTTACTAGTTTGTTTAGTTAAGTTCATGATTTAGAATGGATGTGTATATTTATTTGTTGTGTTAGTGAGATGCATTTTATTTTTTGGGCAAGTGAGCTGCATTGTTCTTTATAAGTGGGCTGCATTGTTGTATACAAGTGGGCTGCATTGTTGTAGACAAGTGGGATGCATTGCTGTAGACAAGTGGACTCCATTGATGTAGACTAGTGGACTGTATTGATGTAGACTAGTGGGCTGCATTATGTTCTTTAGTGAACTGCATTTTTTATATTAATGAGATGTATTACATGTGTTTTGGTTTTGTATTTTGTGCTAAGTATTTCCATGTTTTTTCTACATGTTTTTAGGTTTTGATGGGGGGCTTAATGAAGGTTGTACGTCACTGTTTGAGTCCCAGGGTTCTGAGGTGGTTATGGAAGATTGTGTCATTGAAATCTCTCAAGATAATTCTGGTTCTTTGGCTGGAGATGGTTTGAACACAGATGTGGCGTCTGGACCTGATGGTGGAAGTGTCTCTCGACCTAGCTCTCCACACGATGTATTTGATGTTGATGATGATGATTTGGCTACGCTGTGTCCACGCGTCACTAGGACTAGGAGTGCAGCAATTAATCATCCTCCTATGTATGAGGTTGAAGTATTTTAGAACCAAAGGGTAGATGAGAGGGCTTTTAAGTTGAGATACTCTATAGAGAATTTGAAGCCTCCGAGGTTCAAATATATTGATGAGGCGAGGAAAATAAAGGATCTTGTTCTCAGCAAAGATTTTGTAACCAAATACCACGAGTAAGTTTTATGTGTGTGCCCTTCATCCTTTTTATGTGTTTTGTTTTTAATTTTAATTTTATTGATCCCATCTGTGTATGTTTACTACAGGAACGTGTTATTTATGGTGAATAGTTCTTTTGGTGATGTCGATACTTACAATATTGACTATATCTATAATACATTTGGCAAAGGAGCTTTAATGGATTCGTATCTCATGGATTTTGTCATCAAGTACTGGAAGAAAGACCCTAAATTGGGTTTAGTTTATCATTCTGGTGAACGTGTGATCCTTCCAACTTTATTTATCACGGTAAACGTGTGCTGTCATTTTTTCCTATTGTACTAATTTTTTCATGTCCATGCATGCATGCATTGTTTATCCTTTTTTTCATGTCATTTTTTGTTCTTTTTTCTGTGCAGTACGTTCTTCAAATGGAAACCTTTGTGACGAGAGATGATGATTTAAACCCTGTGTTGCCAGTTGTGCATAGCCCATTTGTTTTAGAAGATGCAGTTAAGCAGTTCAAGGTTTTTGTGAGCGACGACGTAAACCTGTTGGCTGCAAAACTGGTAAGTTCATTGTTTTCTGTCATTTATTTTTCTGGTTTGTTGCATTTCTTTTTATAGTTATTTTTGGAACCGTGGTCCTGGTGCTACGTGTCGAAGGAACTTTTCATTCTCATTTTTTTATGTGAACAGATTATGATGTCGCGCTCCAAGGATGGTCATTATTCCTTATACACGATGGACCAGCATTGCGAGACACTTGATATCCATGACACTAGGAAGTACACTGGTCATCCTGATGTCACGACAAAGTGGCGCAGGACTGACTACCACTCAGATTACACTGAAGTGGTATGTCATTTTTTCTTGCCAAGTGCAAAGATTTTTTATGTTTCTCCTACTGCATTTTTTTATAAACTGCACATGCAATGTTAGCACACATAGAACCACACTTGTTTATGTAGTGCACTGCAATATATGCATGACAGAACTGCATTTTCTCACCCCCCCCATAATCTGTGTAAAAAAGGGTAAAAGGAAATGACCTCGCGTGCATTTAAAAGAGGGACTGTCTAGACATTGAGAACAACTTTTGTATTTTTTGGTTTGTCTAAATAGTAACTTGATCTGTGATGTGTGTTAACCTCTGTGATTCCTTTTCTTTGCCAGATGAGGAGTATGACTCAGCTGCTTAAGGCGATTTGTGGTGAAAAAATGTATAAATCGAAGAACCACCTTGACTGGGTTAAATTGGCAGAGGAGCCCTCTTACCTGGTCGTGCCAGCGCAGGGAGCAAACGAGTGCGGAATCTATGTTCTGAGGTTGACGTAGTTGTATGATGGCCAACGTCTAGTTGAGAGAATTATCAAATCCGACGTAACACCTTCTTCGTTTCCTTATTTTTCTTGTTACTTTTTTATTATTTTACTTTTTCAGTTTTTGTTCTTTATGACAACCTTTTTTTAATCACTGGTCTGCATTTTTTTAATTTTCTTTTCCAGCCTGCTGTTGAAGATTGGCAGGCAGAGTACATGTTCCAGCTGCTGTTCAATCCTTCGAACATGTTGTGTTATGAAGACATGCCGCTTGAGCTACGAGATCTGATTGCGAACCTCGGGCTTACTTCCCTATCGCAATCATAGACGTAGTCGCAGTCATTTTGGCTTTGTCTTTACTGGGTAAAAGCCTGTGTATGGACAAGAACTAGAAGTTCATGTTGTGTATTGTGTGCTATCTAAGGTAGATAATGTATGAAAAAGACTTTTTTCTGGTGTCATGTTTTCGTGTGCTTTTTGCAGCAGTGTATATGGACGAATTTGTACGTGTATATGTATTTTATATAAATAACTCATATAGTATACATATGTGTATATTTTTATTTTGTTGACAACCACGTTCTGTGTGAACTAGCACTTGTCATGCTTATATGTATCGTTTGTGTCCCATAAACTGCATCGCATGTGATGCCGAACTTCTTCGTCCAACAAAAAGCACTGCATTTGTCTACAAGTTTGTGTTGCACCTGTTTTTTTACTGCACTTGCCGCAGACCCTGTATTCATGTGTGTATCCTGAAACTGCATTGCTCTTATGATACGGCATTGCTTTTTGCCTAACGAAATGCACTGCTTTGCCAAAGAGATGCGTCCTGCAGTTGGTTTTTTTATTGTTTGTACAGTAAGATAGGGGGGTTGGGGGGCCCCACCATTTTTTTGTTGTCTATAGATTTGTATTGCTCCTGTATTCCGTGTACTTAACGCACTTCGTGCGATAGCGCGAGGCCGAGCAGGGGGGTGGGAGGGGGGTCGTGACCCCCTCCACCCTATGAGGCCGAGCCTGGAACGAGCCGGAGCAGGCGGCGATGCGGCGTGCCACGGCGCCGCATGCGTAGGCGAGTCTGCCACATCCTGTCGCCTCCCTGTCTATCTTAGGGGTGTGGCTCTGGGTTGCGTGTGTCCTATTGTTGGAAAAACAAAATGTCCGCACTGCGTGCGTTAGCGTGAGGCCGAGCAGGAGGTGGGAGGGGGTCGTGACCCCCCTTCCCAACCTCCTGTGAGGCTGAGCCTAGAACGAGCCGGAGCAGGCGGCGACACGGCATGCCGCGGCGCCGCATGCGTAGGCGAGTCCATCACAGCCCGTCGCCTCCCTGTCTATCTAAGGGGTGTGGCTATGGGGTTGCGTGCGTCCTGTTGTTGGAAAAAACAGAATGCCCGCACTGCGCCTGTGAACCAAGCGCATTGCGTGCATTAGCGCGAGGCCGAGTAGGGGGTGGGAGGGGGGTCGTGACCCCCTCCCCACCCCCATGCGAGGCCGAGCCTGGAACGAGCCGGAGCAGGCGGCGACACGGCGTGCCATGCCGCCGCATCCGTAGGCGAGTCTGTCACACCCCGTTGTCTCCCTGTCTATCTTAGGGGTGTGGCTCTGGGGTTGCGTGCGTCCTATTGTTGGAAAAACAGAATGTCCGCACTACACCTGTCAACCAAGCGCACTGCGTGCGTTAGCGCGAGGTCGAGAAGGGGGGTGGGAGGGACCCCCCCTCCCCACCCACCTACGAGGCCGAGCCTGGAACGAGCCGAAGCAGGCGGCAACACGGCGTACCCCGGCGCCGCATGCATAGGCGAGTCCATCACACCCTATCACCTCCCTGTCTATCTTAGGGGTGTGGCTCTAGGGTTGCGTGCGTCCTATTATTGGAAAAAAGAGAATGTCCGCACTGCGCCTATCAACCAAGCACACTGTGTGCGTTAGCGTGAGGCTGAGCAGGGGGTGGGAGGGGGTCGTGACCCCCCTCCCCACCCCCCTGCGAGGCCGAGCCTGGAACGAGCTGGAGCAGGCAGCGACACGGCGTACCGCTGCACCGCATGCGTAGGCGAGTCCATCACACCCCATCGCCTCCATGTCTATCTTAGGGGTGTGGCTCTGGAGTTGTGTGCGTCCTATTGTTGGAAAACCATAATGTCCGCACTGCGCTTGTCAAGCAAGCGCACTGCGTGCGTTAGCGCGAGGCCGAGCAGGGGGTGGGAGGGGGGTCGTGACCCCCCTCCCCAGCCCCCTATGAGGCCGAGCCTAGAACAAGCCGGAGCAGGCGGCGACACGGCGTGCCGCGGCGCCGCATGCGTAGGCGAGTCTGTCACACCCCGTCGCCTCCCTATCACACCCCGTGCGCCTGTCAACCAAGCCAGTGTGTGACGTGGGTTTGTGTCGTTGTAGCCAAGTGAAAAGATTCGCCGTGGTAGTATTCTTGAATGGCTAGAAAAAATATTCGTCTAAGCGAACTGCAATGCTTTATTGACAGCACATCTTCCGTCCCATACCGATTGCACAGCGGACTGCATTTGTTTAGGTGAGGGGGTACTGGAATTACTTGCTAGTTGTGCGTCGTTGGGCTTTGTTTGTTTTCGGGCTATGAGAATTTGTTGGGTTCGTTGGGGTGTAAGATGCATTGGGCCCAAGTCGGCCTGTGAGCACGGCTGGTTCCCGGTGCGTTGTGTGCGGGCTAATCTTTAGTCCCACCTCGCCCGTGGAAGGCGCGCCTGACCTGTTTATAAGCACTGGCGAGGCCGCCGTATCGAACTCTTCTGGTTACTTATTTGGGCGCTTATACACGGTGGGCACTACTCTATGCTCTCTAACCCGTGGGCCCACTTGTGCCCGGCTCCATGCATTGTGGCTCAGGATGAATCACCTACTGTAGGCGCAGACCTATTACGGGACTGGCTAGAGCCTGGTTGCAGCTGGGTGGTCAATTTTTTTCCTTATCTGAAGCATTTTTTTCTTTTGGAGTATATATATTTCGTGGTAGTACAAATGGTGTCATTTGTACTGCTTGCACCAACGTTGAGTGCTGCACTGTGCGTACCAAGTCCGTGTGTTGTGCACTGCACAAAAGTTGCCGCAGTCCCTCTCGTTCTGCATTTATGCATATACAGCACTTCATGTATACACTTTGTGAACTGCCTTATATTTGCTATGTGAACTATGTTCGCGCTTGTTTATAATGTTCTGCGGATTATATATTTTTTATAAATATTAATATTAATGTTCTTTTTCTATAATTACTATTTGCGGACTGCATGTGTACAAATGCGTAATGCTTATTTTTACCATTGTGAACTGCATTAATCTTTCTTTTTTAGGTATGAGTTGTAGTCAGATTACTTAATTTTTTGTCTAACATTGTTTTTGAATATGTTTTGTATGTGAATAGTATGTTTTGACATCGTAGATTAATTTTTTCAAAGTTTTCTGAATACTTGTTCTAACACCAACTAATTTCAGCGAAAGCAATTGATCACAAGCAAACTAACGATACATAAGCAAACAACAGAAAGAAAATTGGATGATAATTCTAAAATGGCATTCTTTTACAAAAGAAATGTTCGATATGAAGCAACGGACATAATCAAAAGCTTGCATACATGAAACAAAGAACAACACAATGACTAAAGTAAAGTGAAACTAAACATAGCCCTGATTATTTCTAGTTGTTGTATTGGATTACAGCCTTGTTCTTCTTCTTCTTTGCTTCTTTGTCTCTTTTTGCCCTGTCCAGTCCCATTATGACATCGTAGATGATTCTCCATGACTCATATGTTGCGAATGCATCTATTGCTGCATACTTGATAAGCTTTTCTGGCAATGGGCAAAATCCCCACAGAGTATGGTCCTCCTTGTGGTTAATTTTTTTTGTTGATGTCATGGTAGTGAATGTCTATCATCCTGCCGGCAACATCAGCCAAAGAGTCAAACTTCTTTTTATTTTATGGGTCTCTCCATTCCACCTGAATATCAATGCAGTTGCCGGAGTTGATCTCCAAACCAGATAGCTTCAGCTTGCTTTTGTCTCCTTCAATGGCGAATCCGACGAAGGTGTACTCATCATTCATGAGGAATTTGTCTAGTTCCATTGGCCTACAAGATGTTTGTATAGAGTGAATATAGTTTATTTTCTTAGAACTACCAATGTTTTTTTGTTTTTTCTGAAACTGAACTGCAATATGAATATCTGAATCTGTTGAAGTGAGTAGTTGCTAATACTTTGTTCTGCATAAGTAGTAAATCTGATAATATATTGCATAAACAATGCATGTTTTATGCATGCTCGTATTCTTGAACTAAATTTCATACAAGTTTTGTATAGTAATGTTGCAGTTTTGTATTGTTTAGTCAAATAGTTTGTATTTGGTAAAACAAAATAAAATTGTGTGTATTGCTAGATCATATAATTCAAGAATTGAACATGTGAGTGACATACATGGAGCCAGATGAAAACTCTTAATGAATTCATATGCCATGCTTTTCAAAAATGAGAACCAAAGTTTAAATATTGGCAATTGCAGTGAAGAAAAATTAAAATCAATATTGACAAGCAATAGTACAGATTGATAGTTATCCTGACATGTCTTTAGCTGCAGAGATGTGGTAGACAAGGCATTATTTTTCTACGCATAGCTGGAGCACTGCTGCCCGTTGTGGCTTCATGTAGTGCGTGTACTCGACATCAACGCCGACAAGTTTAACGGGCATTCTGCCAAGCTTCTGATACGTCTCCAATGTATCTATAATTTTTGATTGCTCCATGCTATATTATCTACTGTTTTGGACTATATTGGGCTTTATTTTCCACTTTTATATTATTTTTGGGACTAACCTATTAACCGGAGGCCCAGCCCAGAATTGCTGTTTTTTGCCTATTTCAGTATTTCGGAGAAATAGAATATCAAACGGAGTCCAAACGGAATAAAACCTTCGGGAACGTGATTTTCTCACTGAACGTGATCCAAGAGACTTGGACCCTACTCCAAGGAGTCAAAGAGGCGGTCACGAGGGTGGGGCAGTGCGCCGACCCTCCTAGGGTGCGCCCCCTGCCTCATGGGCCCCTCGGTGCTCCACCGACGTACTTCCTCCTATATATACCTACGTACCCCCAAACGATCAGGAGGAGCCAAAAACCTAATTCCACCGCCGCAACTTTCTGTATCCACGAGATCCCATCTTGGGACCTGTTCCGGAGCTCCGCCGGAGAGGGCCGTCATCACGGAGGGCTTCTACATCATCATAGCCTCTCCGATGAAGTGTGAGTAGTTTACTTCAGACCTTCGGGTCCATAGTTAGTAGCTAGATGGCTTCTTCTCTCTTTTTGGATCTCAATACAAAGTTCTCCCCCTCTCTTGTGGAGATCTATTCGATGTAATCTTCTTTTTGCGGTGTGTTTGTTGAGACCGATCAATTGAGGGTTTATGATCAAGTCTATCTATGAATAATATTTGAATCTTCTCTGAATTCTTTTATGTATGATTGGTTATCTTTGCAAGTCTCTTTGAATTATCCGTTTGGTTTGGCCAACTAGATTGGTAGTTCTTGCCATGGGAGAAGTGCTTAGCTTTGGGTTCGATCTTGCGGTGTCCTTTTCCAGTGATAGAAGGGGCAGCAAGGCACGTATTGCATTGTTGCATCGAGGATAACAAGATGGGGTTTATTTCATATTGCATGAATTTATCTCTCTACATCATGTCATCTTGCTTAAGGCGTTACTCTGTTTTTAACTTAATACTCTAGATGCATGCTGGATAGCGGTCGATGAGTGGAGTAATAGTAGTAGATGCAGAATCGTTTCGGTCTACTTGTCACGGACGTGATGCCTATATACATGATCATGCCTAGATATTCTCATAACTATGCTCAATTCTGTCAATTGCTCAACAGTAATTTGTTCACCCACCGTAGAATACTTATGCTCTTGAGAGAAGCCACTAGTGAAACCTATGGCCCCCGGGTCTATTCTCATCATATCAATCTCCATCACTTTAATCTTGCTTTGCTTTTTTACTTTGCTTTTACTTTTTACTTTGCATCTTTATACCAAAAATACCAAAAATATTATATCTATCAGATCTCACTCCCGTAAGTGGCCGTGAAGGGATTAACAACCCCTAATATTGTTGGTTGCGAGTAGCTATCGTTTTGTGCAGGTACGAGGGACTTGAGCGTGGCCTCCTACTGGATTGATACCTTGGTTCTCAAAAACTGAGGGAAATACTTACGCTGCTCTGCTGCATCATCCCTTCCTCTTCGGGGAAATCCAACGCAAGCTCAAGAGGTAGCAAGAAGGATTTCTGGCGCCGTTGCCGGGGAGTCTACGCAAAAAGTCAACATACCAAGTACCCATCACAATCCCTATCTCTCGCATTACATTATTTGCCATTTGCCTCTCGTTTTCCTCTCCCCCACTTCACCCTTGCCGTTTTATTCGCCCTCTCTCTCTCTATCCTCCCTCTCTCTCTCTATCCTCCCTCTCTATTTGCCTCTTTTTGCCCGCTTGCCTTTTGTTTGCTCATGTGTTGGATTGCTTGTTTGTTGCGATGGCTCAAGATACTATCAAATTGTGTGACTTCACCAATACCAATAATAATGATTTCCTTAGCACTCCGATTGCTCCTCTTGCTAATACTGAATCTTGTGAAATCAGTACTGCTTTGTTGAATCTTGTTATGAAAGATCAATTCGCCAGCCTTCCTAGTGAAGATGCCTCTACTCATCTGAATAGCTTTGTTGATTTCTGTGATATGCAAAAGAAAAAAGATGTCGATAATGATGTCGTTAAATTGAAGCTATTTCCTTTTTCGCTTAGAGATCGTGCTAAAGCTTGGTTTTTGTCTTTGCCTAAAAATAGTATTGATTCTTGGAGCAAGTGCAAAGATGCTTTTATCTCTAAGTATTTCCCTCCCGCTAAGATCATCTCTCTTAGAAATGATATTATGAACTTTAAGCAACTTGATCATGAACATGTTGCACAAGCTTGGGAGAGAATGAAATTAATGATACATAATTGCCCTACACATGGTTTGAATTTGTGGATGATTATACAAAAATTTTATGCCGGATTGAATTTTGCTTCTAGAAATCTTTTAGATTCGGCCGCGGGAGGCACTTTTATGGAAATCACTTTAGGAGATGCTACTAAACTCCTAGATAATATTATGGTTAATTATTCTCAATGGCATACTGAAAGATCTTCTAATAAAAAAGTGCATGCGATAGAAGAAATCAATGTTTTGAGTGGAAAGATGGATGAACTTATGAAATTATTTGCTACTAAGAGTGTTTCTTCTGATCCTAATGATATGCCTTTGTCTACTTTGGTTGAGAATAACAATGAATCTATGGATGTGAATTTTGTTGGTAGGAATAATTTTGGTAACAACGCTTATAGAGGAAATTTTAATCCTAGGCCATATCCTAGTAATCCTTCTAATAATTATGGGAATTCCTACAACAACTCTTATGGAAATTATAATAAGATGCCCTCTGAATTTGAGAATAGTGTTAAAGAGTTTATGAATTCACAAAAGAATTTTAATGCTTTGCTTGAAGAGAAATTGCTTAAAGTTGATGATTTGGCTAGGAATGTTGATAGAATTTCTCTTGAGATTGATTCTTTAAAGCTTAGATCTATTCCTCCTAAGCATGATATCAGTGAGTCTCTCAAAGCCATGAGAATTTCCATTGATGAGCGCAAGGAAAGAACCGCTAGGATGCGTGCTTCCAAAGATGCCTTTATTAAAGCGTGTTCTTCCAATTCCTATGAAAATCAAGATGAAGATCTAAAAGTTATTGATGTGTCTCCTATTAAATCTTTGTTTTGAAATATGAATCTTGATGAAACTGAATATGATCTTCCCTTACCTAGAAGGCGTTCTAAAAATTCGGAGTATTTAGATCTTTATGATGAAATTGATGAAAGTGCGATTGAAAGAAATAAAAATCTAGATGTTGCTAAACCCAGTATATTGGATTTCAAGGAATTTAATTATGAAAGTTTCTCTTTAATTGATTGTATTTCCTTGTTGCAATCCGTGCTAAATTCTCCACATGCTTATAGCCAAAAGAAAGCCTTCACCAAACATATTGTTGATGCCTTGATGCAATCTTATGAACAAAAACTTGAGTTGAAAGTTTCTATCCCTAGAAAACTCTATGATGAGTGGGAACCAACTATTAAAATTAAAAGTAAAGATCATGAGTTTTATGCTTTGTGTGATTTGGGTGCTAGTGTTTCCACTATCCCCAAAACTTTGTGTGATTTGCTAGATTTCCGCGATTTTGATGATTGCTCTCTAAACTTGCATCTTGCGGATTCTACTATTAAGAAACATATGGGAAGGATTAATGATGTTCTTATTGTTGCAAATATAAATTATGTGCCCGTAGATTTCATTGTTCTTGATATAGATTGCAATCCTTCTTGCCCTGTTATTCTTGGTAGACCTTTCCTTAGAACGGTTGGTGTGATTATTGATATGAAGGAAGGGAATATTAGATTTCAATTTCCATTAAAAAAGGGCATGGAACACTTTAAAAGAAAGAAAATAAAATTTCCATATGAAACTATCATGAGAGCAACTTATGGATTGCCTACCAAAGATGGCAATACCTAGATCTATCCTCGCTTTTATGCCTGGCTAGGGGCGTTAAACGATAGCGCTTGTTGGGAGGCAACCCAATTTTATTTTTATTCATTGCTTTTTTCTCCTGTTTAGTAATAAATAATTTATTTATCCTCTGTTTTGGTTGTGTTTTTTGTGTTTAATTAGTGTTTGTTCCAAGTAGAACCGTTGGGAAGACTTGCGGAAAGTCTTGTTGAACTTGCTGTAAAAAAACAGAAACTTTAGCGCTCACGAGAACTGCTGTCATTTTTATTTGAAGAGTGATATTTAGTTAATTGTTTTTGCAGATGATTAATAGATAAATTCCTCACGTCCATCAATTTATTTTAGAATTTTTGGGGATCCAGATCTTGCGCTAGCTACAGATTACTACAGACTATTCTGTTTTTGACAGATTCTGTTTTTCGTGTGTTGTTTGCTTATTTTGATGAATCTATGGTTAGTAAAATAGTTTATAATCCATAGACAAGTTGGAATAAAGTAGGTTTAACACCAATATAAATAAATAATGAGTTCATTACAGTACCTTGAAGTGGTCTTTTGTTTTCTTTCGCTAACGGAGCTCACGAGTTTTCTACTTTAAGTTTTGTGTTGTGAAGTTTTCAAGTTTTGGGTGAATTCTTTTGATGGATTATGGAACAAGGAGTGGAAAGAGCCTAAGCTTGGGGATGCCCATGGCACCCCCAAGATAATCCAAGGACACCAAAAAGTCAAAGCTTGGGGATGCCCCAGAAGGCATCCCCTCTTTCGTCCACTTCCATCGGTAATTTACTTGGAGCTATATTTTTATTCACCAACGTGATATGTGTTTTGCTTGGAGCATCTTGTATTATTTTTTTCTTTGTGTTCTAGTATGCCACAATCATCCTTGCTATACACACCTTTTGAGAGAGCCATACATGAATTAAAATTTGATAGACTACTCTATGTGCTTCACTTATATCTTTTGAGCTATGTAGTTTTGCTCTATCTGCTTCACTTATATCTTTTGAGCGTTATAATTTGCTCTATGTGCTTCTATTATATATTTTGAGCTATGTGATTTTGCTCTATGTGCTTCACTTATATCTTTTGAGCATTATAATTTTGCTCTATGTGCTTCACTTAGATCTTTTAGAGCACAGTGGTGGATTTGTTTTAAAGAAACTATTGATCTCTCATGCTTCACTTAAATTATTTTGAGAGTCTCTTAATAGCATGGTAATTTGCTTAATAATAATAATATGCTTGGTATTCAAGATTTGTGAAACTTTCTTTTGAGTGTGTTGAATACTAAGAAAAGATTGAAGCATGATAATTGTTTTGAGATATGGAGGTGATAATATTAAAGTCATGCTAGTTGAGTAGTTGTGAATTTGAGAAATACTTGTGTTGAAGCTTGTGATTCCCATAGCATGCACGTATGGTGAACTGTTATGTGATGAAGTCGGAGCATGATTTATTTATTGATTGTCTTCCTTATGAGTGGCGGTCGGGGACGAGCGATGGTCTTTTCCTACCAATCTATCCCCCTAGGAGCATGCGCGTAATAATTTGCTTTGATAACTTCTAGATTTTTACAATAAGTATATGAGTTATTTATGACTAATGTTGAGTCCATGGATTATATGCACTCTCACCCTTCCACCTTTGCTAGCCTCTCTAATACCGCGCACCTTTCGCCGGTATCATACACCCACCATATACCTTCCTCAAAACAGCCACCATACCTACCTATTATGGCATTTCAATAGCCATTCCGAGATATATTGTCATGCAACTTTCCACCGTTCCTTTTATCATGACACATTCATCATTGTCATATTGCATATCCCGGTACACCGCCGGCGGCATTCATATAGAGTCATATTTTGTTCTAAGTATCGAGTTGTAATTGTTGAGTTGTAAGAAAAATAAAAGTGTGATTATCATCATTATTAGAGCATTGTCCCAAGTGAGGAAAGAATGATGGAGACTATGATTCCCCCATAAGTCGGGATGAGACTCCGGACGAAAAATAAATAAAAGAGTCCAAAGAAGCCCAAATAAAAAGAGAAAGAAAAGAGGCCATAAAAAAGGCCCAAATAAAAAAATGAGAGAAAAAGAGAGAAGGGATAATATTACTATCCTTTTACCACACTTGTGCTTCAAAGTAGCACCATGATATTCATAGTAGAGAGTCTCTCATGTTATCACTTTCATATATTAGTGGGAATATTTCATTATAGAACTTGGCTTGTATATTCCAATGATGGGCTTCCTCAAATTGCCCTAGGTCTTCATGAGCAAGCAAGTTGGATGCACACCCACTTGGTTTCTTTTTTGAGCTTCCATATACTTATTGCTCTAGTGCATACGTTGCATGGCAATCCCTACTCACTCACATTGATATCTATTGATGGGCATCTCCATAGCCCGTTGATACGCCTAGTTGATGTGAGACTATCTTCTCCTTTTTGTCTTCTCCACAACCACCATTCTATTCCACCTATAGTGCTATATCCATGGCTCACACTCATGTATTGCGTGAAGATTGAAAAAGTTTTGAAAAAGTTAGAGTATGAAACAATTGCTTGGCTTGTTATCGGGGTTGTGCATGATTTAAATACTTTGTGTGGTGAAGATACAGCATAGCCAGACTATATGATTTTGTAGGGATAACTTTCTTTGGCCATGTTATTTTGAGAAGACATAATTGCTTTGTTAGTATGCTTGAAGCATTATTATTTTTATGTCAATATAAACTTTTGTCTTGAATCTTTTGAATCTAAATATTCATATCACAATTAAGAAGATTTTCATTGAAATTATGCCAAGTAGCAATCCGCATCAAAAATTCTCTTTTTATCATTTACCTACTCGAGGACGAACAGGAATTAAGCTTGGGGATGCCTGATACGTCTCCAACGTATCTATAATTTTTGATTGCTCCATGCTATATTATCTACTATTTTGGACTACATTGGGCTTTATTTTCAACTATTATATTATTTTTGGGACTAACCTATTAACCGGAGGCCCAGCCCAGAATTGCTGTTTTTTTGCCTATTTCAGTATTTCGGAGAAACAGAATATCAAACGGAGTCCAAATGGAATAAAACCTTCGGGAACGTGATTTTCTCACCGAACGTGATCCAGGAGACTTGGACCCTACTCTAAGGAGTCAAAGAGGCGGTCACGAGGGTGGGGGGTGCGCCCCCCTGCCTCGTGGGCCCCTCGGTGCTCCACCGACGTACTCCTTCCTCCTATATATACCTACGTACCCCCAAACGATCAGGAGGAGCCAAAAACCTAATTCCACCGCCGCAACTTTCTGTATCCATGAGATCCCATCTTGGGGCCGATTCCGGAGCTCCGCCGGAGAGGGCCGTCATCACGGAGGGCTTCTACATCATCATAGCCTCTCCGATGAAGTGTGAGTAGTTTACTTCAGACCTTCGGGTCCATAGTTAGTAGCTAGATGGCTTCTTCTCTCTTTTTGGATCTCAATACAAAGTTCTCCCCCTCTCTTGTGGAGATCTATTCGATGTAATCTTCTTTTTGCGGTGTGTTTGTTGAGACCAATGAATTGTGGGTTTATGATCAAGTCTATCTATGAATAATATTTGAATCTTCTCTGGATTCTTTTATGTATGATTGGTTATCTTTCCAAGTCTCTTCGATTATCCGTTTGGTTTGGCCAACTAGATTGGTAGTTCTTGCCATGGGAGAAGTGCTTAGCTTTGGGTTCGATCTTGCTGTGTCCTTTCCCAGTGACAGAAGGGGCAGCAAGGCACGTATTGCATCGTTGCCATCGAGGATAACAAGATGGGGTTTATTTCATATTGCATGAATTTATCTCTCTACATCATGTCATCTTGCTTAAAGCGTTACTCTGTTTTTAACTTAATACTCTAGATGCATGCTGGATAGCAGTCGATGAGTGGAGTAATAGTAGTAGATGCAGAATCGTTTCGGTCTACTTGTCATGGACGTGATGCCTATATACATGATCATGCCTAGATATTCTCATAACTATGCTCAACTCTGTCAATTGCTCAACAGTAATTTGTTCACCCACCGTAGAATACTTATGCTCTTGAGAGAAGCCACTAGTGAAACCTATGGCCCCCGGGTCTATTCTCATCATATCAATCTCCATCACTTTAATCTTGCTTTGCTTTTTTACTTTGCCTTTTACTTTTCACTCTGCATCTCTATACCAAAAATATTATATCTATCAGATCTCACTCTCGTAAGTGACCGTGAAGGGATTGACAACCCCTAATCGCGTTGGTTGCGAGTAGCTATCGTTTTGTGCAGGTACGAAGGACTTGAGCGTGGCCTCCTACTGGATTGATACCTTGGTTCTCAAAAACTGAGGGAAATACTTACGCTACTCTGCTGCATCATCCCTTCCTCTTCGGGGAAATCCAACGCAAGCTCAAGAGGTAGCAGCTTCCTCCTGAGCGTGGACAACATCTTGTCCACGTCTTCACCCTTGCTTGTGCAAACGACGTGGAGCTTATGGTTGCTGTGGAGGTCGATGTCGTGGAGCTCCCTGGTGTACGTGTTGCGCTGCTTGTACAGAGGTGCATCCGCCATGACTCTCCTCTGCTCTCTCGTGTTTGTTCTGGAGAGAGAGGTTAGTGAAAGGAAGTGTGGAGAATAAGATGCAATGGGGTTTTTTGGGGGGATGAAGCAGTTGTGTTTTCTCCTCTGCTCTCCTTGATAGGACGTGGGAGAGGTGGAGCGGGGTAGTAGCATGGTGGGGCTCTGTTTTTAGTTACGTGGCAACTGTAGAGAGGTTCTGCTATGAGGTGGCTCTGTTAGTGCGTTGGAAATCCGGAACGTCGTCGCCTCTTTTTCGTGACTAGTTCAAGGTATTGACGCAACTGTCAGAAAATGTGATGATTGTGTTTTCGGTGTATTTTCCAAGTAAGTGCACTTCTTTGCTATCAGAACAGAACTACGTATGTCCACATAGTGTACTTCATTGAAGTGAAATTTATTGTTCGTACACTGAATTCTATCGGATTAGGATTCACACAGATGTACGCACATTTAGTTTTTTGATTGAGTTCTTTCTTTTCTCTCTCTTTTTTTGATGGTAATGCAGCTTTTGTGTGGATGGAGGGTAGTGCGGGTAGGGGTGTCGGACTGCTTTGCTTAAGTAACAGGGCTGCATTCTTCATTTTAGCCATACTGCATTGCAGTGTAAAGAGAACTGCATTTCATAAAAAAGAATACTTTGTGCTTCCACGTGGAGAACTGCATTGTTGTACGCCACGGACTGCATTTGTACGTTGACTTCGGGCTTCCTGCGTTTTATTTATTAATAGTGAACTGTAGTTTCTGGCAGTGCCCACGCAAATTTTTTTGTTGTTATTCATTTAAAAAATGTTTCTCATTTTTCTTTGATGTTTTATTTTGAACTTATTATTTTTTCTTAGTGGGCCTTGTTGGGCCTGTGTTCGGGTAGTGAAGACGCATTGGGCCCAAGTCAGCCTGTGAGCATGGCTGGTTCCCGATGCGTTGTGTGCGGCCTAATGTTTAGTCCCACCTTGCCCGCGGAAGGCGCTCCCGACCTATTTATATGCGCTGGCGAGGCAGCTGTGTCGAACTCCTCTGGTTACTTATTTGGGCGCTTATACACAATGCTCGCTACTCTATGCTCTTTGACCTGTGGGCCCATGTGTGCCTGGCCCCATGCATCGTGGCTCAGAACGACTTGCCTGTTGTGGGCGTAGGTCTACTACGAGACTGGCTGGGGCCGGTTGCAGCTCGGTGGTCAATTTTTTTTAATGTTTTCTGTCATGTATTTTTTTCAATGTCGGGGCATGCACTACTTTAGCAAATCATCCGTGCACTGCATTGATCAGGGTTCTGTACTGCATGTGCAGGCATTCTGTACTACATGTACAGTTCTCATTTTTGTTTTCATGTTTTTGCTCTTATGTAATCTTTTTTTTCCAATGTAGGGGAGTGCACTGCTTAGTAAATCATACGTGTACTGCATTGATTATGTTTCTGTACTGCACGTTCATATATTTCCGCACTACATATACAAGTCGCATTTTTCTTTTTGTGTTTTTGCTCTTATGTATTTTTTTTCAAATTTAGGGGTGCGCACAGCTTTGTTGGGTATGTGTAAACTTCATTCGACAGAGTCTGTACTGCATTCGTACACAATTTGCACTGCATGCGTCCTATTTACACACTGCATCTTATTTTGTTTTGTGCACTGCTCGAATCTAATGATACATAAGCAAACAACAGAAAACTAATTATCACAAGCATTATGTACGACAAGTTCATCATCAGCAAACTAAGTTGAACAGAAAGCAATCTAACATAATCAAAGTTCATCATTACAAGCGATTCTGCATGGCAAGCTAACTAAGTTCAGCAAAAGCAAATGATCACAAGCAAACTAACGATACATAAGCAAACAACATAAAGCAAATTTGATGATAATTCTAAAATGACGCTGGCATTGTTGATTCTTGGCCGGCACCATCTTCTTCTTCACCAGTTAGCATCTCCCCATCCCCAGCTGCTCCTGGCGCTTCTTGGGGGGCTCCTCCTTCTCCAGCTTTGCACGGCGAAGCCCGTCCTAGGTGAGGGTGATGTGGTTCCATATCTCGTACGATGCGTAGGCGTCCTTTGCCGCGTACTCGATGTGCCTCATGGATAGAGGCAGGGTGGCCCAGCGCTTGTGTTCGTCGTCGGCGATCTTCTTCTTCATGTTGTTGTAGTAGTCGTCGATGAGCTTGCCAGAGACGTCTCCAAGGGAGTCCAACTCCTTGGTTGCCTCGGGCACCCTCCACTCCTTCTGGATGTTGACGAAGTTGGCGACCTCCAGATTGACGCGCTCTAGCCTAGTTTTGTCGCCGTCGATGGAGAAGCCTGCAAAGGTGTACCTGGGGTCGGCGAGGAAGTTGTCGAAGACGGTGCACCTTTCAGCGGCGCTTAGTTGGAAGAGCAGCACCGGGTGATTCTTGCCGATGGAGAGTTGGCACAGGGCGGGTTTCTGCGTCGCTTCAGGCTCGTTGTTGTACTCGAGATCAATGCCAACGATTTTGTGGCGCTGGAGGCTGAGGTGGCGCTCGTACTGCACGAGGGAGATCGTCATCTGCTTCTTGTCGTTGGTGTGGATGACGTGCAACTTGGTGTTGCCGTGGGCCTCCATGCCCTTGTACTCGTCGGTGAACACCATCGCCGGTAGTAGGGCTTGCTGTTTTTGCATGGATATCGATGTGATGGAGCGATTTGGTGGCAGCGCAATGGATACTTGTGTTGTTGTGGATGAGAAGGCCTTTGGTAGGGGTCTGAATTTAAGGGGAGGGCGCGGGGTGGGATGGCCGCATCAGATGAACTGCACGATCTCGCTGACGATGTGGTTGTGCAGATCGTGGGTTGGTGTTGCGTTTGTGATCATGGGCTTGCGGCGATGGAACCGCTCTGATTGGGTGGTTGTATGCAAACGTGGTTTTATTTTATTTTTTATCAGTAAATTTTTTTTAACCACCACTTTCTGTGCGAACGGGAATTTGTCACGTTTTTATGTATCCAGCGTGATAATGAAACTGCATTGGTTATAGTTCTGTACTGCATCGTCTACAATACAGAACTGCATTTTGTCTACAGGTGCGTACTTCACCGTTTTTGCGTGTCCTTGCTGCATTCCCTGAAAAAAGTACAATGTATTCCGCAATTTTACGAGTTTTTCGTTGTGTTCTATACCGTGTATTTATTCATGTAGGTAATCCGGAACTGGATTGCTATACCATACTGCATCGTGTAACGAAATGCACTGCATTTTTCTAGTGCTGCGTACTGCATCTGTTTTTTGCCTGTACTTACTGCAGTCACTGGTACGTGAGGGGTTGGGGGGCCCTTTTTTTGGTGCGGCACTTAGTTAAAGGTAGACTTTTTTCGGATGTGTTTTCTTAACATGCGTGTTGTTTTTTATTTGAACTTTTTTTATGAACTGTATGTATTTTATTTTTGTTTTACTGTCTAAACTTCATTGTTCTTCACAGAGAACTGCATCATGTGCGTATTGATGTAGTCTATCTTATTTTAGCCGGGCTGTTTTTGGGCCGGCCCGTTTTATGTGACCCTTTGCCACACGCGGGCCTCCTATGTGTCCCTTCCAGGCGATCCCACCACTCCACTGACAGGGAGAGATACCGAGAACAATCCCCTCTCCTCTCTTGCAGTTCTCTGGAGGCATCTCTCCCTCGAGCAAAACCATCGTCGCTCGCAGCAACCGTCGTCGCCCGAGGAACCGCCGCCCTCAAGAGGTCCTTATTCCTACATTCCGCGTCGTCGTCCGCTCCGCGAGCTCCTGCCGCTGCGCTCCTGCAGCCCTTTCATGTCCGTTCCCGTCACCTCCCCCCTTCGCCCTGCCCGCCACCGTTGCCGCACCCTTTTTTGTGGTATGTTCTGCTTGGCCTCAGTCTTGATCGTCCCCTCGCCTAGTTTTGTGATTCTCGTAGCTGCTTTTGCTGTTTTTGCTTGTGTAATTTTTCTATAGGCAGTCGATTTTATCTCGATTTTGAAGTTGAAAGTGCGTTATATCGACTAGAGGGGGGTGAATAGGCGAATTTTATGAATTCTTCACTGAGGAATTTCAGGGTGAGGAAATTCTGGAGTGAAGAACTATTTGCAGCGGAATAAGTACTCAGAAGTAAACATAACAAAGCATGAGCATGGTCTTCATGAAGAAATGAAAACAAGCACAGAGTACAGAAAGCGTAAACACATGATAAGACAAACAGACTGAAGAAATTGAACTGAGGAAATAGAGAAAGTCTTCAAACAGATATGAACAAGCACACAACACAGAAATGAGGAAATGAAAGGGTTGAGGAAATGGAACCAGTTAGCTCGGTGAACATAATGATTTGGTAGACCAGTTCCAACTGAGGTGACAGTTATACGTCTGGTTAGGGCGGCTAGGTATTTATACCTGAGGACACACAGTCCCGGACACCCAGTCCTGAACACGCAGCTCAGGACACTTAGTCCTCACCATATTCCCTTGAGCTAAGGTCACACAGACCTCACTCAATCACTCGTGGTAAGTCTTCAGGTGACTTCCAAACCTTCACAGACTCGGTCACTCGGTGATCCACAATTTCCTCTTGGATGCTCTAGACCATGACGCCTAACCGTCTGGAAGATGCACAGTCTTCAAAGGTAACAAGCGTCGGATCCATGCAGGATCTATCTCTTCAGTGATGCTCAATCACTTGGGGTTTGTAGGTGTTTGGGTTTGGGTTTTCCTCACTTGATGATTTTCACTCAAAGTCCTCGGAGGATGGGATGCTCTCAAATGACAAGTGTCAGTTTCTCTCAGAGCAGTCAACCAGCTAGTGGTTGTAGGGGGCGGTTATTTATAGCCTAGGGAGCAGCCCGACATGATAAGACATAAATGCCCTTCAATGATATGACCGTTAGATGGGTAGATATTTTGGGACAGTTGGTGCATAGCACAGCAACGGTCGGAATTTTGAGTATCAAATTCCTCAGGGCTATCATGTTCCTCACTATGTAGGCAATCCGCACTGGCGACTTCCTAACTCCTCAGTTAGAACAAATTCCTCAAAGACCAGAAGAACTTCGTCTCTGTCACTGAAGAAATTGACTGAACTGTATGAGATTTCCAATGGCTTCACTCGAAGGGATTGGTAGGTGTAGGATTTTGAGTTGAGCATCACTTGGAAATTTTTACTTAGTATTTCCTCGACCCCCTTTAACAGTACGGTGTTTCCTATGACTCAAGAAAGAGAAAAAGAAGCTACGAAAACAAAAGTCTTCATGCTTCATATTCCTCGAATGAATACCAAGTCTTCAGGATTACACCAATTTCTTCACTTTCAAAGTCTTCGGAAGGTCTTCAAAAATTCAAAGTCTTCAGTCGAAGAACTTCATTTTTAGGGGTCGACTTTCTCTATAAATATCAAACTCCGCATAGACTTATAGACCTGTGTACACTCACAAACGCATCAGTCCCTTAACCTATAAGTCTTCAATACACCAAAATCACTATGGGGCACTAGATGCACTTACAATCGCCCCCTTTTTGGTGATTGATGACAATATAGGTTTAGTTTTCAACGGGGATAAACATATGAAGTGTAAATACTGAAATTGAGGAATTTGATTGCAAGATATAGAATAAATCCCCCTGAAGATGTGCATAGTGTGGAATTTGCTTTTGAAGCAATGCACACTTTAAAGAGTAGAATCATGGAGATCTCCCCCTATATATTGTAATACATACACGCATTTATCATATAATATGATGAATTTGAAATGCATGATGAAATATGGTGAGTGATGTAATTCAGCATGCGTGCATTAACATTAATGAGGAATAAGCATGAAGAAAAACTCAGCAGAAGTATCAGACCACCATAGAGTTTAAGATTACAACTCAATCCAGTAAAGTCTTCAAAAGAATGAGAGTTGTAACTTAGAAAAAAACTACCATATAGGTAGACCCTCTTGAAGACTAACACAAATTTCTCCCCCTTTGTCATCGAATGACCAAAAGGATCAAAAATGAGGACTAACGCCCCTGAAGAATATTAAGTTGATGGAGGAGCGCCAGCATTGTTGGGGTCGTTTGTCGTTGTAGGGCCTGCCGTAGTGTCGTCCAAGTATTCATACTCATCGGTGTCACGGGATGAAGAATATGAGCTGGCCACCAAGGTAGGAACTTTGACTTTCTTGAATTTCTTCGGAGGAGGTGCAGACTAGTCAAAGTTCTCCTTGAGACCCATTTGCTTCAGATCTTCAGCATATAGATGAGATAAGACAACCCAATTGCGACCGAAAACTTCATGGAGGTAGTAATGGTTTTTCTTCACTTCATTATGTGTAGCAGTCATGTTGTGAAGAATTGAACCAAACTGACGCTTAACCCAATTATGGTTGTGATCCACCTTCTGGTGAAGACTAAGAAGCAGCTCACGGTCAGTCATCACCCTAGGAGCTGTGGCTTGAGGATTTGACTTGGATGCATTTGCAGCAGAGTCATGAGTGGCAGAGTCATCATTGGTGGAATAAGATGCAGCCTTGCGAAACTAACCATCCAATGGACGAATGCCTTCATCAATGACAACAGGTGCCTTCCCCTTTTCATCAGTTGAGGTAAAAGTCTGCTTGAGTACTTCAATCGGGGGCAGGTAGCTGAGGTGATTCTGAAAATCAGCCTTGGAGTTGAGTGAAGACCTTGTTCTGAGGAATCTCATAATCCAAGGAGCATAAGGCTTCAACTCAAATGGAGAGAGTGCAACATTTGCCAGAGTCCTCATGAAGAAATCATAGTAATTGACAGGAATGCTATGAATGATGTTGAATAGAAGATTCTTCATGATGCCAACTATTTCCTCATCAGAAGAGTCGTGGCCTTTGATAGGACTCATTGTCCTCGTCAGAATGCGATAGACTATTCTGGGCACATAGAGTAAGTCCTTCACGAGGAATTTGGTCCTTGGGGATTGACCGGGCTTCATAGGCTTTATTAGAACTTGCATGTAATGAGCAGTGAGTTCAGGTTCTTGGTACAGGCAGCGAGCCCCTTCACTGGGTGGACTGATGGGCAGGGCGTGAAGTAATTCAGAGATCGGTGCCTTATAATGAGTGTTATCGGTCATCCACTCCAAGACCCAGGTGTTGATATCTTCAGGATCACCTGTGATGTGCAGTGTCGCATAGAGCTGAAGAATAAGCTCTTCATTCCAATCAACAATGTCAGAGAAAAAATTGAGGAGGCATGCATCATGAAGCACACCGAGAATAGGAGAGAAACAAGGCAATGATTCCATGTCCACGTGAGGAATATGCTCATGGTAGAAGATTTTGTCCTTGTTGAAAAGCAGTGAAGAATAGAAGTTGGCCTAGCTGGCAGTCCAGAAACGCTTCCTCCTTAGACGAGCAGAGTCATAAGGATTGTAGTCAGTGAAGAATACATGCTCACCAAAGAAGTCATCAGCCTTGAATTTTTGCTTCTTCAAGAAGGGATCCTTTGGCTTGGGGTGAGGAGTGTCAGTCAATTGCATCAAAAACTCAGGGATCTCGATCTCAGGTTCCGCAGGCTGAGGAATTTCAGGTTCTTCTTCAGTGGCAGCCTGGGACTTCAATTCTTCATTTACATTTTCTTCAGCACTAGTGGCTGGAATCTCTTCATGGACAGATGGGGTGGCATGAGGTTCTTTAGATCCCAGTTGAACTTCAGTGGTTACAGGGGACTGAGGAATTTGTTGAAGAGGTGTGAACAGAGGAGAATTGGGGTGCTGACTTTCCTAAAAGTCATCGTTCAACACAAGAGTTGTGCATCCAATGTCCACATCTTCTTCTTCATCCATTTCTTCAACGCCGGCCTCTTCAGCAGTGAACTGAGGCATGCGCGATGAGATTATTGGGGTTGAAGGGATTTCATCCACTTCAATTTCTTCATCCAACTGCTCTGATGAAGCAGCAGAAGGAATGTCATCATCTGATTCGCTTGGGATCACGTATTCTTCATCAAAAGGAACAAGGTCCTTTGATGGCATGGATGAGACAGGAACATCATCAATTGGATTGTCATAGGAACTTGTCAGTGGCTTCATTTTCTTTGGCGCTGAAGAATCTGATGCAGTTGATGCCTTCCTTTTCTTCACTGCTGCATGCTCTGCAACCTTGGTCTTCTTCACATCTGATGCAGATGGAAGGATAGGAGTTGGTGTAGGCGCAGGAGGAGCAGAGGAATTTGGTTCAAGATCTTCAGGCACAACGGATGCAGTTGCCCTGACTTCTTCATTTTCTTCAGGCGCAACACTAGTGGTTTCCCTGGCAATTTCTTCAGCGGCTGGAATGCAATCATCAGCCCTAGAATTAGCATTTTCTTCAGCAGCCTGAGTGTCATCAGCGGTGCTAGCATTTTCTTCAATAGGCTGAGCAGATGCTGCAGCCTGAGTAACTTCTTGTTGCGTTTGGGCAGCAACAGTGGAGGTGGAGTTGTCAACAAGTCTCACAAAACGAACCTTGGCTCCCAGCCAATCAGCGTGATATTCATCAAATTCATCACTGAGTTTCTTGATCTCAGATTGAATAGTCACAAGTTCTTCAGTTGTCATAGAGATAACGTTTTTCTTTAGGAAGCGCCTCTTTTTGTACTGCGCTTTCTTGATTTGCCTGGCCTTTTCAAATTTCCCTTTTTCTTCTTGAATGAAGTGAGTCAACATATGACTTTGGCCAGGAGTCAACTTGAAATCAGGCAAGGGAGTGTTGGGGTCCTTGTGCCAGAGATCAATGTAATCAAGGATCAACTTTGGATCCAAAAGCAGAGGCACACTTGTGCCTTTGGTTCTAGCGGCACTGACTTGTCTGTCCCTAATGATTTCAGCCAGTTCTTCATCATTAGCTTCGTCTTCATCAGATGGCACTTGAAAAGCGACCTGCTTCTTTTGAGGACTTGGTCGAGAGCCTCGTCCAGCAGTTGCCTTGGTCTTCAGTAGAGTGGGGCCAGTTGAAGAATGCAGTGGAGTTGAAGAACTTGCAGAGGCGCCTGAGGCAATAGAGATGCATGTAGTCCTTTGGCACGAGGCTAGATGCGCAGGTGCTGAGGACTTTGACGGAGGAGCTGTGGACTTTGGAGGAGCTGGTGTGGGTTGAGGAATTGGCCATGAGGGCTTTGAAGAAACTGGTCATGAGGGCATTGCTGAGGAACTTGGCTCTGAGGGCATTTGAGTAGAAGAACTTGGCTTATGAGCTGGCTTCTTTGGCATTGCCTTCTTGGGCTTACTTGCAGAGGCCTCAACAGTGGCAGCAGCAGCAACAGAGTCTTCATTGAATTTACTCATTGGTTCCTTAGCAACTATGGCAAGCTTGGCCTGGCGCTTGGCCCATTCATCAGGATAATCCTCACCACGCTTGAGGATGGTGGGATCAGCTTCTTGGCCAGGTGCCAATGGAGGTCGTGGGCATGGAGGATTAAGAGCGAATTTCTTCATATACTTGGGAGTAACATATCTGTATTCCCTCCATTCCCATGCCCATATCCTCTCTATCCTTTGGATGCACACTTCGCGCTGATTCTTATCCTCCTTGCCAAATTTGGCCTCATCAGGAGTGCAATAATCCTTGTAGATATCCTTAGGGATTTCAAATGCAGTGTTGACCTCAGGCCTCTTTCCTCCCTTTTGTGGTTTCTTGCCATCTGCCATTTTCTTCAGCTGAGGGTTTTGAACGATTGAGTTCTCTGAAGAGGTATGCAACTTTTCTTCGAGGAACGCTGCAAATGAGTTAAGTTGATGAGAACCTATTGATTCGGCAGCGGGCATGTGTAACTGTGAACAGAGTATAGGTGTGAGGAATTTGGAGAGGTCATATGCGTTCTCAGAAGTTTTTGCAAAAAGGACGAGTTTGAGGAAATTGACCAGATGAGTCTTGAAGAATTTCACTAAGCGTTCTTTGACTTAGGTTCCAGAGTTGTACAGATTTGAAAATCCACACAATTGAGGAATCTTGAAGAAAAATGTTGCTTAAAGAAAAGGATCAAGAACAGATGATATGTGAGGTGTTTAGTGTGTGAAGAGTTGAAGAAAAACACCTTTTGAAGATTTGAAGAAAACATCAGAATCAACAAGGGTAGTAAAAGTAAATTTTAATTACCCTTGACGAAGAACATGACAAACTAGGAAGTGTAGATTTGAAGCTCGTCGGTTCAGATCTTCCACGCCCTAACTTGGCTGAGGAAGACAACTACGGCAGTGGCGGAGTGAAGAAATCCATGTCCGGCGTGAGTAGACGGCGACGAGGTCGAGGCAGTGAAGCTCTTCCTCACCGGCGATGATGGAAGTAGCGGCGATGCTAGGGTTGGAGAGCTCGAGCGAGGGAGTGAGGTCGAGTGGAGTAAAAGTGAAATGAGGAAGGGAGAGGGGTATATATAGACAAAGTGAAAAACCGTTCACCCGAGGAAATAGGACGAACGTGCCCCTAACCTTTCACAGTCGCTTGACATGTGTCAGCCACGTATAGAGAGGTGACGATCATGCTAGATCGTGGGTGAATAGATAAACATCGCATAGAGTGTGGAACGGTTTGAGCGGCAAAGCCGAAAATTTAGATAAGATTGGTTTTAAAGTTTCGTTCGTGATTTCTTCAGCTGACAAGGACACAGTGAAGATTTTGAATGAGATTCAAATAGAACGCACATGAAGAATTTGTGAATAGACTTGGTTGAGTTTATCATAGAGGGGGAAAGGGTCTGATCGCATTCACTTAGCAGAACAAGCAACTTGAAGAAATAGCAATAAGTGAATGCTGTAGAGGACATAAACTCATATATATATAGCCAATGAAGAAAAACGACGGAAATGGTGAAGACAATGCAAGTTCAAAAACAACTAAGGAATTTCAAAGAACTGAGAAAAAACTCAATTGAAGATTTTCAACATTTTGAGGTGGCGTGACCCACCGTATAAGAATGATGATTTCAGACACCGCATACAATTGTCGTAGGGTTCTGGGAATCAAATTCTTTGTTAATTTCGTCACACTTAGAGTGTTATTCTTCATTGATTGAAGAAAAGCGTTTCTTCATGTGTTGCGCATCTAAGTCATCAATTTTGCATAAGTGTTAGGATGAGTGTCCTTTTCAAAGAACATTCGAAGATTCTAGGATATTTAGCTGACACCGCAACTTGCTAAATCTCTTCTCATCCAAGGGCTTAGTGAAGATATCGGCTAGTTGTTCTTCAGTCTTCACATGCTCAATAGAGATGTCACCCTTCAACACATGATCACGAAGAACATGATGACGAATCTGAATGTGCTTTGTCTTCGAGTGCTGAACTGGGTTATGAGCAATCTTGATGGCACTCTCATTGTCAGAGTAGAGTGGCACATTATTCACGTTGATGCCGTAGTCCTTGAGAGTTTGCTTCATCCATAGTAGTTGAGCACAGCAAGAACCAGCAGCAATGTACTCAGCTTTAGCAGTAGACAGTGATACGCAGTTCTGTTTCTTCGAGGACCAACAGACCAAGGATCGTCTGAGGAAATGGAATGTGCCAGATGTTGACTTGTGGTCCGCATGATCACCAGCATTGTCAGAGTCTGAATATCCAATGAGATCAAAAGCCGAGCCCTTGGGATACCATAATCCAAGTGTTGGTGTGTGAGCTGGATATCAAAGAATATGCTTCACAGCCTTATGGTGTGATTCCTTCGGTGTAGCTTGAAATCGGGCACACATGCAAACACTAAGCATAATATCTGGCCTAGATGCACATAAGTACAATAAAGAACCAATCATGGAGCGGTATACCTTTTGATCAAAGTCGATACCATTTTCATCAGTGCATAGATGACCATTTGTGGGCATAGGGATTTTGACTCCTTTGCAATCTTACATGCCGAATTTCCTCAGTACATCCTTGAGGTATTTCTCCTAAGATATGAATATGCCATTACGCTGTTGACGAATCTGAAGACCTAAGAAGAATTTCAATTCTCCCATCATAGGCATTTGATATTCTCCACTCATCATATAGGCAAATTCATCACTGTATGTAGGATCGAAAGTATGTCTAGAGGGGGGGGGTGATTAGACTACTTGACCAAATAAAAACTTAACCTTTTCCCAATTTTAGTTCTTGGCAGATTTTAGCTATTTTAGTACAAGTCAAGCAATCATCACACAATTCAAGCAAGCATGCAAAGAGTATATTGGCAGCGGAAAGTAAAGCATGCAACTTGCAAGAATATAAAGGGAAGGGTTTGGAGAATTCAAACGCTATTGGAGACACGGATGTTTTTGCCCATGGTTCGGATAGGTGGTGCTATCCTACATCCACGTTAATGGAGACTTCAACCCACGAAGGGTAACGGTTGCGCGAGTCCACACAGGGCTCCACCCAAGGGCAACGGTTGCGCGAGTCCACGAAGGGCTCCACCCACGAAGGGTCCACGAAGAAGCAACCACCCACAAAGGGTCCACGAAGAAGCAACCTTGTCTATCCCACCATGGCCATCGCCCACGAAGGACTTGCCTCACTAGCGGTAGATCTTCACGAAGTAGGCGATCTCCTTGCCCTTACAAACTCCTTGGTTCAACTCCACAATCTTGTCGGAGGCTCCCAAGTGACACCTAGCCAATCTAGGAGACACCACTCTCCAAGAAGTAACAAATGGTGTGTAGGTAATGAACTCCTTGCTCTTGTGCTTCAGATGATAGTCTCCCCAACACTCAACTCTCTCTCTCATAGGATTTGGATTTGGTGGAAAGAAGATTTGAGTGGAAAGCAACTTGGGAAGGCTAGAGATCAAGATTCATATGGTAGGAATGGAATGTCTTGATCTCAACACATGAGTAGGTGGTTCTCTCTCAGAACAAATGAGTTGGAATGATGTGTGTGTTCTGATGGCTCTCTCACTGAATGAGAAAGAGGTGGAGGGGTATATATAGCCTCCACACAAAATCCAACCATTACACAGTTTTCCAATCTCGGTGGGACCGAATCAATAAACTCGGTCGGACCGAAAATGTAAACCTAGTGACCGTTAGGAATTTCGGTGGGACTGACATGCAACTCGGTAGGACTGATTCGGTTAGGGTTTTGGGCATAACGTAATCTCGGTGAGACCGATTACACAAACTCGGTGAGACCGAATTTGGTAATTAGCTAACCAGAGAGTTGGTCAGGAAAACTCGGTGGGACCGATTTGCTCTTTCGGTGAGACCGAGTGGAACTCGATGAGACCGAAAAGTTACAAAGGGGAAACACTGAGTTTACATTGCAATCTCGGTGGGACCGATTCGCTCTTTCGATGGGACCGAAAAGTTACGAAAGGGAAACAGAGAGTTTGCAACCCCATCTCGGTGGGACCGAGATCCTTATCGGTAGAACCGAATTGCTAGGGTTTGGCAGTGGCTAATGACAAGTGAAACTCGGTGGCGCCGGATAGGAAGAATCGGTAGGACCGAGTTTGGCTTAGGTTTAGGTCATATGTGGATATGGGAAAGTAGTTGAGGGTTTTGGAGCATATCACTAAGCACATGAAGCAAGAGGCTCATTAAGCAACACCTCATCCCTCCTTGATAGTATTGGCTTTTCCTATGGACTCAATGTGATCTTGGATCACTAAAATATAAAATGAAGAGTCTTGAGCTTTTGAGCTTGAGCCAATCCTTTGTCCTTAGCATTTTGAGGGTTCCACTTTCACATCCATGCCATGCCAATCATTGAGCTTTCCTGAAATAATTATCAGTATTAGCTCAATGAGCTATATGTTGTTATGAATTACCAAAACCACCTAGGGATAGTTGCACTTTCAATCTCCCCCTTTTTGGTAATTGATGACAACATATAGATCAAAGCTTCGACAAATGATAATAAGCATGAAATATATCGTCGCTTTGAGAAGTATGTGATAAGTTAGAGCTCCCCCTAAATTTGTGCATATTTAAAATTTGCTTTGGACTGCAAATGCACAAAGAGTTAGAGTCATGAGTTACTCTTCCATGTCACATACATCTTGGTGGAGCGCTCAAAATGATAAGAATGAAATACATTCACTCATCACCAAGAATAGTGAATGATCACAAACGATAGATAGAATGATAATATTTAAGCAAGCATCAAGCAAACATTAAGTGTAGCTTATGATCAAACACATGATCATCGATGTCTCACAAGCATAAGGACGTAGTATCTTACACACAAGCAAACGAATTTCGAAAAAACACCAAATAAAGCAAGAGAGAAAAGCAACACTCTCTCTCTCAAAGCCTATGATCTATACATCTTCTCCCCCTTTGGCAACAAGTTACCAAAAAGTTCCTAGAAAATGCATAGTGCTAAGTCGTCGCTCAGGCTTGATCTTCAAGTGGTGGTGGAGTCCGGATCACTCCAAGGACGAAGGCTTCTGTAGATGTTGAAGTAGTCGCTGGAGTTGGAGCTGAAGTAGATGCTGGAGCTGAGGCTGTAGCTGGTGCTGAGGTGGTGGCTCTGGTGTCAGCAACTGGCACAGCAGACGACCTCGGGCCTCGTGGCACTCTAGAAAAAGCATGAGTCGCGGTCCTTCCTCTCCTCTCATTCATGTCCTCCTGGAGCTGCTCCACTGCAGATTGAACTTCCGTTACCTTTACATCCAAGTCATAGAACTTCTGTTCCATGATTCTCTCTAGGCTCTGCTGATTCTTAGTGAGGTTGGCCAGACTTTGTTCAATTCTCAGCGTCGATGCAATCAAGTAACCGAGCTGCTCTTGTTTGGTCTTCAAGAAGTAATCAGATGCCTCCGCTTGAGTAGGCATCCTGGCAGCTTTTTCCTTCTTCGCCTTCTCCTTCTTTGCAAATGCTTGGGCAGATGATGGTTCATTCTCTGTCATCACAACTTCATTGTTCTCAAAATCTGGACGGATGGGCAGGTGTTCCTTATCCAACAAATATACGCCCGTGCCCATCTTGGAGTTGATGAGCTCCTGAATTTGAGGGGCATATCCACATCTCCTCTTCTGATCTGCCGCAGTCCTTTTGATCGTTTCCACTATGAGGCTCATGACCTTGAATTTCTGAGGCACGTCAAAGACATGAAACAAGTTGATCGCATGACCTCTGATCATCTTTTGATCTCCAGACTTGGGCAGAAGGGTGTGCCTTAGTATCCAATTGATCGTAGGCAATCCTGATAGCAGATAATGCACTGAGCCAAACTTGATGTGTCAAGAGCTTCATTGGGAATTTCCTTGTACATATTTGACATGGAGTTATGATCCATCTTCTTCTTGGCGTAAATGTCCAAGTCATCTGCTTGTTCCTCTGGGGCATTGATCAACTTCGCCCATTCCTCAACAGTGGATTGGTACCTTGTACCCTCTGACATCCATGTGATCCTTCCATCCGGGTAGAAGTGTGCTGTGGAGTAGAATTGCATGATTAGCTCCTCATTCCACTTTGTGAGCTTCTGCCCAACAAAGTCTGCAACTCCACACGCACTAAAGCTGTCATACACTCCGGGGTAGTACTCTTCATGTTCCTTCATGTAGGTCCAGTCGACCCATCTCATGTCACAAACGATTGGCTTCTTGTCAAGCAAAACAGTCTCGTAGAAATCTTGCTGCTCCTTGGTGTGAAATCTGTAGTCCACGGCAGTCCTTCTCCTAGAAGCATACGGATCTGCTTCTCTCCACTTCCTCAGCCCTGAATCTCTCCTGAGCTTCATATCCTCAGCCACAGGATGAGCATCGTTGTGGTCTGGGATCTTGGGCTTGAGCTTCCGAAGGACACTCTCTTCCTCATCCTCAGCAACAGTCTCAGGCACTGGAGCCTTGTTCTTCTCTGCAGCAGGTATACTCCTTGTGTTTCTCTTTGGTGCTGTCTTAGGCTTAGATGCAGCCTTGGGTGCTTCCTTGGGCTTGGATGCAGCTGTTCTTGACCTTATGGCATCTCCCATAAGTTTGGCTGCCTTGGGTGCTGGTGCAACAACCTCTTCTTCCTCCTCCTCCTCTTCTACCATGATGGAGGCCTTGACAAGGACTCTAGCCACAGTCTTCTTCACCCTCTCTTTCCTCTTTTTGCCCTCAGCAGCAATGGGCTCAATGGGAGCAGGCTTCTCAGTTGAGGCTCTAGCCTTTGACATGGGCTGCCTGCCTGCTGGCCTCTTGACTTTCAGGCCTGGCTTTGAGCCTTGAGCCGGCTCAACTCTCTTGTAAGTGGCCTCTTCCTCTGCCACATAGTCCTCATCTTCAGAATCAGACGTTCTCTTCTTCCTTTGACGTGTGGCAGCCTTAGGCAGATTGTTGGGGGTGCTCTTGCTGCCATCATCTGAAGAACTTGAGGGGCTAGTGCCCTCACTCATCACCACTTGCTGCTCTGAGAGGTTCTGGCAGTCACATTGATCAGACATGTTGCAAACTGACTGCTGACCCTGTGAATAGATTATGGAGGAGATAGAGTGGATGAGCATCACAAAATGCAGAGATTTTTGCAAAAAGAATGATTCAAAAACTTAGTTTTAGTTTCCCACTGAGATCATCTCGGATCTACCGATTTTCAAACTCGGTGATACCGAAGCAGTTTTGGAACCTAAACTAGTGAACTCGGTAGGACCGAATCACAGTTCGGTGGCACCGAGACTGCTAGGGTTTCACTGAGTTCAAAAATCGGTCACACCGATAAGTAATTCTCGGTCAGACCGAGTCTCACTTGTGCAATGGCATAAGCCAAATCGGTGGGACCGAGTTTTTCAACTCGGTGGGTCCGAGATGGTTTCGGCGGAAACCTAAACCTAGAATTTTCGAATCAAACCTAATCTATGAGCGTTTTGACTGGATAGAAGTTTATCAAACATGGCCAGAAACAATGTGATCACAATGTGCTAGGAATCAGATTGAGGAATAGCACAAAGATCAAGTCCATACCCTAGTTCGGCGGGGACTTGCTACGGCGGCAACGGCGGGGCAGAAATCCCGTTGACGGCGATGGAGACCAGCGACTGGAGGCTGCTGGCGGCGAGAAGACGATCCGGAGACCTCGGGGGCAGAGCAGGCTATCGCGCGGGCGAAGGGGTTCGGAGAAATTTCCAAATTTTGCCCGTGACTATATATAGCCCGACCCTGTTGGTGTGACGGAGTTGAACGACTCGGTGGCACCGAGATTCATAACTGCGTGCAGTTACTGAAACTCGGTGAGACCGAAAGGTTCAAATCGGTTGCACCGAGATTGAAGACTTAGATCAACTTAATGATCTCGGTAGGACCAAAAGTGGAGTATCGGTCAGACCGAGAATCATAAAGAGGTTTTGGAAGTTTAAGTCTATGACGAATCGGGGACTCCGAGCGCTCCTCACACAGAGTGGTTCGAATCTGACTTGATCAAATTTTGTGATGCAGCATGAATAGAGTTTGAGACGAGAAAAGCATAGATAGCTAGAGGAGGTTCTTAGGCATTCTTGTCCATCCACTTGGCAAAAATAAATAAAACCGAACAATCAAAGCAACAAGTGGATGTCCTCGAATGAGTAAAATATGCAATCATCATGCTCACACAATAAGATGGCAAATGAAATATGTGGCAAGGCATGCACAACCAATTCTAGCATCTATCAAGCAATTTGTGATGACTAGGTCATCTATATATGAGTATATTGACTTAGGAGTCAAGTGAGAACACTTGATCGTAGGTCATACTCATCGTTTAAGCTCAAGTGGGGTTACCACTTTTACATAAAGCATTGTTTTGTTCACATCTTTAGAGTTGCTTTAGCTCAAGTCTTAGAGTAAAGCTCCCCCTAGATGTGATATCCCCCCTAAGAGGGATGAACTAACCTTGGGTTTTGTCGATGATGACTTCATGTTGATATTGAAGATGTGGATGCTCAATGTTGATGTAGATCTCTTGGAGCTATCCATTTGAGTGAATTGCACTTTCAATACCTACATGGGTTAGTCCCACAAGGAACAAACAAGGATATCCATAGACATAGAGTGATGCACACACAAGATGATGTCCATGAAAACTTTAGGTTACCTTGTCCCTTGTCTTACCAACAAGAGGGTTTGTGACTCCTTGAACTAGTGCAAGATGTGGAAGTTTATTGCACTTGTCTTTGCCAAAATGATAAGAGTGAAGTATGTTGGCGGAGTCACCCTCAAGAACTTTCTAGTTCTTCTTCTTTTGGATCCACATCATCTTGATGGGAATCCTTGGAGTTGTAGTCGTACTTGATGAAGTGGAACTTGAAGAAGTCTTGGGAATCCACTTGACTAAGGTCTTCTGAAGCTTGTCCTCTGCTTCTTTGCTCGAGTCCTTGTCGATGTGGAAGACTCATTACTGAGTTCTGGTGTGTCCCTTTAGACAAGAAGTAATATCTTCTCTTGTTGAGGACAAACTTTGTCTTGGGTATTGATCTTTCCCATTCAACTCCATTGGTGGCATTGAACTTTCGTTCAAAACCAACACCTTGATTCTTCCGGTGCATTCCTTGCTTGCGCACAATTTCCTCGAATTGCGCACTAATTTCCTCGAATTGCTTACGGCAAGGCTTTTGTACACTCCTTTCTCTATAATTCCCTTCAATAAGCTATTTTCTTGCGTGGAATCAAGAGAACTACTAGAAGCAACAATATTGAATTTAGCATGATCATTGTTACAACTAGAGGAAGAATCTTTCTTGTTAGACTTGACTTGAGGCATGTAAGTGGATAAGAGTAAACGCTTGGCAATGTAAGAAGAACTTTTCTTACGGAGGTCATCATTGATTGCTTTTAAGAACTCATGCTCTTGCTCAAGATTGAGCTTTTCAAAGCGTAGTTTCTCATGAGCTCTTAAAAGTTCTCGATGATCTTCGAAGATAGTGTCATGAGCTAACTTAAGAGTTTTTAGTTCTTTAGTTAGAGCCTCAATCTTCTCCTTATCATTGTCATTCGTTTTATCTTGATTAGCATGATTAATTGGTCTTTCATCATAGTATTCATCACTAGAGTTGTCACCGAGCAAATCATCTCCTAACAAGTCATCTTCATCACTATTGAAATCAACATACTCGGGATGTGTTACCTTAGGACCTTTGGCCATGAAGCATATTCCAATTCCTTCATTTGGTGAGTCAAATATGTCGTAGGAGTTGGTTGACACAAGTGCTAGACCGGCAACACCTTCATCTTGAGTATCTTCGGAGTCGGAGTGATAACTTCTCTCGGAGTGGCTGTCGGAGTCGGAGCCGGATACCCATTCACCAACATGAGCTTGATGTCTTCGTCTTGTGTAGCTCCTTGATGATTTTTCCTTCCTTTCCAAATCCTTGCTTCTCCGTGAGTATCTTCGTTCATAAAGATCATCTCTACTCCTTCTCTCTCTTGGTGGTGATCCCTTGCTTCTTCTTTTTGGAGAATCTTCTCTTCTCTTGTAGGGAGCCGTACACTCATTGGAATAGTGTCCGGGTCTTCCACAATTGTAACAGTTTCGCTCTCGACTAGAAGATCTTTTGTCATTGTAGGACCTTGACTTGGAGCTTCTATCTTTGCTTCTACTCTTGTAGAACTTGTTGAAGTTCTTCACCATTAAGCTCAATTCTTCATTGAAGTCTTGTTTCTCACTTGATGATGTAGGGGCTTCACATGAGACTTTATAGGCACCACTTGACTTGTTGTGAAGTTCCTCTTTATCCTTAAGTGACATCACATGAGCAACAATTCTTCCAATCACCTCCGTTGGCTTGAGATCTTTGTAATTGGGCATCATTTGGATCAATGTGCACACGGTATCATATTTTCCATTCAAGGCTCTTAGGATCTTCTTGATGATGAATCTATTGGTCATCTCTTCACTTCCTAAGCCGGCAATCTCATTTGTGATGAGAGCAAGCCTAGAGTACATTTCAGCGACACCTTCACCATCCTTCATCTTGAACTTGTCAAGTTGGCTTTGAAGCACATCCAACTTGGATTCCTTGACGGAGTCAGTACCTTCGTGCATATCAATCAAAGTGTCCCAAATTTCCTTTGCATTCTCAAGGCGGCTGATTTTGTTGAATTCTTCGGGGCACAATCCGTTGAAGAGAATATCACAAGCTTGAGCATTGTATTGCAACATCTTCAACTCATCCGCGGTAGCTTCACGGTTTGGTTCTCTCCCATCAAAGAAGTCACCTTGCAAACCAACACACACAATAGCCCAAACAGCGGGGTTATGTCCAAGAATATGCATTTTCATTTTATGCTTCCAACTAGCAAAATTAGTACCATCAAAGTAAGGACCTCTACGGTGATAATTTCCCTCGCTAGACGCCATACTCTCCTAGGTTGTGAAACCAAGGCTATGACCACCAAAAGCTATGGAGATCAAGCAAATGGAGACCAAAGCTCTGATACCACTTGTAGGATCGAAAGTATGTCTAGAGGGGGGGGGGTGATTAGACTACTCGACCAAATAAAAACTTAACCTTTTCCCAATTTTAGTTCTTGGCAGATTTTAGATATTTTAGGACAAGTCAAGCAATCATCACACAATTCAAGCAAGCATGCAAAGAGTATATTGGCAGCGGAAAGTAAAGCATGCAACTTGCAAGAATATAAAGGGAAGGGTTTGGAGAATTCAAACGCTATTGGAGACACGGATGTTTTTTCCCGTGGTTCGGATAGGTGGTGCTATCCTACATCCACGTTGATGGGGACTTCAACCCACGAAGGGTAACGGTTGCGCGAGTCCACACAGGGCTCCACCCAAGGGCAACGGTTGCGCGAGTCCACGAAGGGCTCCACCCATGAAGGGTCCACGAAGAAGCAACCACCCACAAAGGGTCCACGAAGAAGCAACCTTGTCTATCCCACCATGGCCATCGCCCACGAAGGACTTGCCTCACTAGCGGTAGATCTTCACGAAGTAGGCGATCTCCTTGCCCTTACAAACTCCTTGGTTCAACTCCACAATCTTGTCGGAGGCTCCCAAGTGACACCTAGCCAATCTAGGAGACACCACTCTCCAAGAAGTAACAAATGGTGTGTAGGTAATGAACTCCTTGCTCTTGTGCTTCAGATGATAGTCTCCCCAACACTCAACTCTCTCTCTCATAGGATTTGGATTTGGTGGAAAGAAGATTTGAGTGGAAAGCAACTTGGGAAGGCTAGAGATCAAGATTCATATGGTAGGAATGGAATATCTTGGTCTCAACACATGAGTAGGTGGTTCTCTCTCAGAACATATGAGTTGGAATGATGTGTGTGTTCTGATGGCTCTCTCATCGAATGAGAAGGAGGTGGAGGGGTATATATAGCCTCCACACAAAATCCAACCGTTACACACAGTTTTCCAATCTCGGTGGGACCGAATCAACAAACTCGGTCGGACCGAAAATGTAAACCTAGTGACCGTTAGAGATTTTCGGTGGGATTGACATGCAACTCGGTAGGACCGATTCGGTTAGGGTTGGGCATAACCGTAATCTCGGTGAGGACCTGATTACACAAACTCGGTGAGACGAATGGTAATTAGTTAACCAGAGAGTTGGTCAGGAAAACTCGGTGGGACCGATTGCTCTTTCGGTGAGACCGAGTGGAACTCGGTGAGACCGCGAAAAGTTACAAAGGGGAAACACTGAAGTTACAATTGGCAATCTCAGGTGGGACCGATTCGCCTCTTTTCGGTGGGACCGAAAAAGTTACGAAAGAGAAACAGAGAGTTGCAACCCCATCTCGGTGGGACCAAGCGAGATCCTTATGGTGTGATTCCTTCGGTGTAGCTTGAAATCGGGCACACATGCAAACACTAAGCATAATATCTGGCCTAGATGCACATAAGTACAATAAAGAACCAATCATGGAGCGGTATACTTTTGATCGAAGTCTATACCATTTTCATCAGTGCATAGATGACCATTTGTGGGCATAGGGATTTTGACTCCTTTGCAATCTTGCATGCCGAATTTCCTCAGTACATCCTTGAGGTATTTCTCCTAAGATATGAATATGCCATTGCGCTGTTGACGAATCTCAAGACCTAAGAAGAATTTCAATTCTCCCATCATAGACATTTGATATTCTTCACTCATCATATAGGCAAATTCATCACTGGTAGAGATCGAAAGTATGTCTAGAGGGGGGGTGATTAGACTACTTGACCAAATAAAAACTTAACCTTTTCCCAATTTTAGTTCTTGGCAGATTTTAGCTATTTTAGGACAAGTCAAGCAATCATCACACAATTCAAGCAAGCATGCAAAGAGTATATTGGCAGCGGAAAGTAAAGCATGCAACTTGCAAGAATGTAAAGGGAAGGGTTTGGAGAATTCAAACGCAATTGGACACACGGATGTTTTTCCTGTGGTTCGGATAGGTGGTGCTATCCTACATCCACGTTGATGGAGACTTCAACCCACGAAGGGTAACGGTTGCGCGAGTCCACACAGGGCGCCACCCAAGGGCAACGGTTGCGCGAGGCCACGAAGGGCTCCACCCACGAAGGGTCCACGAAGAAGCAACCACCCACAAAGGGGCCACGAAGAAGCAACCTTGTCTATCCCACCATGGCCATCGCCCACACAGGACTTGCCTCACTAGCGGTAGATCTTCACGAAGTAGGTGATCTCCTTGCCCTTACAAACTCATTGGTTCAACTCCACAATCTTGTCGGAGGCTCCCAAGTGACACCTAGCCAATCTAGGAGACACCACTCTCCAAGAAGTAACAAATGGTGTGTAGGTAATGAACTCCTTGCTCTTGTGCTTCAAATGATAGTCTCCCCAACACTCAACTCTCTCTCATAGGATTTGGATTTGGTGGAAAGAAGATTTGAGTGGAAAGCAACTTGGGAAGGCTAGAGATCAAGATTCATATGGTAGGAATGGAATGTCTAGTCTCAACACATGAGTAGGTGGTTCTCTCTCAGAACAAATGAGTTGGAATGATGTGTGTGTTCTGATGGCTCTCTCACTGAATGAGAAAGAGGTGGAGGGGTATATATAGCCTCCACACAAAATCCAACCGTTACACAGTTTTCCAATCTCGGTGGGACCGAATCAATAAAACTCGGTCGGACCGAAAATGTAAACCTAGTGACCGTTAGAATTTCGGTGGGACTGACATGCAACTCGGTAGGACCGATATGGTTAGGGTTTGGGCATAACGTAATGCTGGTGAGACGATTAACAAACTCGGTGAGACCGAATTTGGTAATTAGCTAACCAGAGAGTTGGTCAGGCAAACTCGGTGGGACCGATTTGCTCTTTCGGTGAGACCGAAAAGTTACAAAAAGGAAACACTGAATTTACATTGCAATCTCGGTGGGACCGATTCGCTCGATTTCGGTGAGGTTAACCGGAACAGCGTGCAATGGGCAAGACTCGGTGGGACTCATTTGCTTCGGTAGACCGAACTCGGTGAGAAGTTACAAAGGGGAAACACTGAGTTTACATTGCAATCTCGGTGGGACCGATTCGCTCTTTCGGTGGGACCGAAAAGTTACGAAAGGGAAACAGAGAGTTTGCAACCCCATCTCGGTGAGACCGAGATCCTTATCGGTAGGAACCGAATTGCTAGGGTTTGGCAGTGGCTAATGACAAGTGAAACTCGGTGGCGCCGGATAGGAAGAATCGGTAGGACCGAGTTTGGCTTAGAGTTTAGGTCATATGTGGATATGGGAAAGTAGTTGAGGGTTTTGGAGCATATCACTAAGCACATGAAGCAAGAGGCTCATTAAGAAACACCTCATCCCTCCTTAATAGTATTGGCTTTTCCTATGGACTCAATGTGATCTTGGATCACTAAAATATAAAATGAAGAGTCTTGAGCTTTTGAGCTTGAGCCAATCCATTGTCCTTAGCATTTTGAGGGTTCCACTTTCACATCCATGCCATGCCAATCATTGAGCTTTCCTGAAATAATTATCTTGGAATAGTATTAGCTCAATGAGCTATATGTTGTTATGAATTACCAAAACCACCTAGGGATAGTTGCACTTTCACTGTAACATTGGTCAGTACAGCCAAAAATGATATCATCAACATAAATTTGGCACACAAACAATTCACCATCATAAGATTTAGTGAAAAGAGTTGGGTCAAGTGAACTGGGTTTGAAGCTTTTCTTCATGAGGAATTCCTTCAAAGTGTCATACCATGCCCATGGGGCCTGCTTGAGGCCATAGAGGTCCTTATTGAGTCTGAAGACTTTTTCAGGATGCTTTGGATCTTCAAAACCTGGGGGTTGAGCAACATATACTTCTTCCTCAAGCTAAACATTGAGGAATGCACTTTTCACATCCATTTTATATAAGATGATATCATGATGGTTAGCATAAGCAAGTAATATGCGAATAGCTTCAAGTCTAGCAACAGGTGCACAAGTTTCATCGAAATCAATTCCTTCAACCTATGTGTAGCCTTAAGCTACAAGTCGTGCCTTATTCCTCACCACAATGCCACTTTCATCTTGCTTGTTGCGGTAGATACACTTTGTGCCGATGATATTGTGCTTGCGAGGATCTGGACGTTTGACCAGTTCCCAGACGTTGTTGAGCTCGAATTGATGTAATTCCTCTTGCATAGCTTGAATCCACTCAGGCTCCAGAAATGCTTCATATACCTTAGTGGCCTCTATGATAGAGACAAAAGCAAAGTGCCCACAAAAGTTAGATAAATTTGAAGCTCTTGAGCATGTGAGAGGACCTGGAATGTTGATGTCGCTGATGATTTTCTCAATTTGCACTTCATTTGCAACGCGAGGATGAGCGGGTTGTCATTGAGGAATTTGATCAGCATTTTCTTCAGCACCATTTTCCTCAGGTGCATCAGCATGATGTTCTTCATGTTCTGGCATGACTTCTTCAGCAGATTCTTCAGTAGGAATGACATCCTTAGTAGCCTTTAACTTAATAGATTCCTCAGGAGGTATTTCATCTGTCACAGGAGGGAGGTGCTCTCTTTGCGAGCCATTAGTTTCATTGAACCATACATCTACAGTTTCAACAACCTTGTGATGACAGGTGTTGAAGACTCTATAGGTGTGCGAGTCCTTACCATAACCGAGCATAAAACCTTCATGTGCTTTCGGTGCAAATTTAGAACTGTGATGAGGATCTCTAATCCAACATTTAGCACCAAAGACTTTGAAATAACTCACATTTGGTTTCTTGTTAGTGAGGAGTTCATATGCAGTCTTCTAGAAGAATTTGTGAAGATATACCCTGTTGATGATGTGGCATGCAGTATCAATTGCCTCGGGCCAAAAACGAGGAGGCGTCTTGTACTCATCAAGCATAGTGCGGGCCATCTCAACAAGAGTCCTGTTCTTGCGCTCCACGACGCCATTTTGCTGAGGAGTATAAGGAGCAGATAACTCATGAGTAATACCAAGTTCATCAAGATAGTCATCAAGACTAGTGTTCTTGAACTCAGTTCCATTATCACTTCTGTTGTGCTTGATCTTCACACCAAAGTTGGTTGAAGCCCTTGATGAAAATCATTTGAAGACTTCCTGCACATCAGTTTTGTAAGTGATGATATGGACCCATGTATATCGAGAATAATCATCAACAATGACAAAGCCATATAAGGATGCAGCGTTAGTAAATGTGGCATAGTGAGTAGGGCCAAAGAGATCCATGTGAAGTAATTCAAATGGTCGAGTGGTAGTCATGATAGTCTTCGCTGGATGCTTGGCCTTGCTCATTTTTCTAGCTTCACAGGCTCCGCATAAGTGATCCTTGAGGAATTTGACATTTTCAATGCCAATGACATGCTTCTTCTTCGCGAGCGTGTGCAAATTCCTCATGCCAGCATGACCAAGTCGTCGATGCCATAGCCAGCCTTCTGATGCTTTTGCAAGTAGACATGTAGCAGGTTGTGGTCCTGTAGATAAATCAACAATATACAAATCTCCTCTCCTAAAGCCTTCGAAGACTTTGGAATTGTCAGCTTCCATGATCACAACACAACGGTACTTGCCAAAGACAACAACCATATCAAGATCATAAAGCATTGAGACAGACATGAGGTTGAACCCTAAGGACTCGACAAGCATGACGTTGTCCATGTGTCGATCCTTTGAGATTGCAACCTTACTAGACCCAATACCTTGCTTTTGCCTTTGTCAGCGTAGGTGATATGCTTCAGATGAGATGGAGATAAATCAGTGTCCATCAATAAGCTCCTGTCACCAGTCATGTGATTTGTATATCCACTATCGAGGACCCACTCAGTGGCTTTGGGTTGATCATCCTACAGATGAATTAGTGCAGCTTATGACTTCATATACTTCATCAGTGAAGAATATGGTATTAATTTCATCAGATCAATTTCATCAAGCAATAAAGCAGATAAAGTAGTATGAGGACGTGAGAAATGAAAATTCATTTATTCATGATTAGCTTGCGTCCTTTCAAGCAAGTTCTTCAGACAATTAAGTTCGTCTGGATACCTGATCCTGCATAAGAGATTAGTTATTTTTCTTCACCACCCACATCTGAAGGGGTGGCAAAGAGTTCATCATTCTGCGAGCTCCATAAGAGAAAGGTGGCATAGATGCCAATCCACTTCGTTTCACATAAGATGGGTTAGGGTAAGCATAAGAGTAAGCAGAGAAATAGAACTTATGAACATAATGATTTGAAGAATAATGCACATATCCATAATCCTTAGATCTTCCCTGCGAAACAGATGGGTTAGCACGATGGTGTTCATATGAGGACTTTGATCCTTTTGAGGAATTTGATCCATGTGAGGAGTTTGGTCCGTATGAGGACTTGGATCCATATGAATAATTTGATATGGGGTTCCTATTCTTCATAGGTGGTGTCATGATGACATTAACCTGAAGATTTTCAAGGCAGGGAACCCAGGTTTTCTTCATAGGAGGACCGTTCCTGCAGTTAGTGCCAACATATCTAGCAAATACTTCACCATTTTGATTTTTGGATAGTTTATAGTTGGAATCAATTGACTCATCAGAAGAATATGAAGTTTCACATGTAAAGCCAGATAAAGTAGATGGATCCACTGAAGGTCCCTTTGCAACAACCCATGAGCTTTTGGGATACTGCTCAGGTTTCTAGTAGGTCCCATCAGCATTGATTTTCCTCTCAAAGGCAATACCCTCTTTCCTAGGGTTCCTGTTGAGGATCTGCTTTTTAAGCACATCACAAAGAGCCTGATGCTCTTTGAGGCTTTTGTACATGCCTGTCATATACAATTCCTTTAGCCCTGCATCATCAGTGATACTAGCAATGTCCTCAGATGAGGAATTAGTGATAGCAGAGGCAGTTGAAGAATTTGCAGAAATGGAAGTATTTGAGCATTCAGGTGAACAATTAGCAGTTTCATGTTCAATGCACTTCAAACATGGAGGAACAAATTCATCCTGAGTAGCGCTGATCTGTTGAGCAAGTAATGAATCACGCTCCTTCTGAAGATCTTCATAACTCACTCTTAACTGCTCAAGATCTTGCTTTCTTTGAAGAAATTCATAAGAAACCTTCTCATGATTAGATAGGAGAGTGTTATGATGAGCTTGAAGGGTGTCAAACTTAGACTGAAGTCTCTGAAGACTATCAGCCAAAGCTTTCGACTGGTCCATTTCTTCACCCAACATATCATCGCTTTTATCCAGCATGTATTGAACTTTTTCCAAAGCTCTTTGTTTTTAGTGGCAAGGGAAGCAAGTTTGACATAACTGGGTCCAAATTCATCACCAGATTCATCATCACTAGACTCGGATAGGTAGCATTCAGCTACCTTAGCACCTTTTGCCATAAGGCATGATGTAGAGGATGATGATTCTGGATCGAAAGTCATAGCCTTGTGTGATTCCATGAATTCTTCGAACCAGGGTTCATGGTGAGATCGATGACCTTCATAGACCTCAGAGAGTCGGTCCCAGATGAGTTTCGCATGGCTGAGATGCATAATGTTCCTGAACTGATTTTGAGACAAGCTGGAGCAGATGATGTCCTTCGCTCTGAGGTTGAGAAGTGTGTATTTGCGAATATCATCATCCTCCGCCATCTTGCATAGGTCAGTAAGACCAATCTCGGTGACGGTCCAGAGTTTGTTGTTCATCGCCATGAGGCGCTTCTTCATCATGGCCTTCCACTTGGGATAATCATGACCGCCAAAGATGAGGCATGTCACGGTCTTCATTCCTGTGGTCGGCATAACTAAAACTCCAAGCAGTTAAACCAAAATCACACAGAACAAGGGAGTGCCTTGCTCTGATACCAATCAAAAGTGCGTTATATCGACTAGAGGGGGGTGAATAGGCGAATTTTATGAATTCTTCACTGAGGAATTTCAGGGTGAGGAAATTCCTGAGTGAAGAACTACTTGTAGCGGAATAAGTACTCAGAATTAAACATAACAGAGCATGAGCATGATCTTCATGAAGAAATGAAAACAAGCACAGAGTACAGAAAGTGTAAACACAGGATAAGACAAACAGATTGAAGAAATTGAAAAGAGGAAATAGAGAAAGTCCTTAGTCAAAGTCTTCAAACAGATATGAACAAGACCACAACACAAAAATGAGTAAATGAAAGGGTTGAGGAAATGGAACCAGTTAACTCGGTGAAGACAATGATTTGGTAGAGCGGTTTCAACTACTGTGGCAGTTGTACGTCTGGTTAGGGTGGCTAGGTATTTAAACGTGAGGACACATAGTCCCGGACACCCAGTCCTGAACACGCAGCTCAGGACACTTAGTCCTCACCATATTCCCCTTGAGCTAAGGTCATACAGACCTCGCCTAGTCACTCGTGGTAAGTCTTCAGGTGACTTCCAAACCTTCACAGACTTGGTCACTCGACGATCCATAATTTCCTCTTGGATGCTTTAGACCATGACGCCTAACCGTCTGGAAGATGCACAGTCTTCAAAGGTAACAAGCGTCGGATCCATGCAGGATCTATCTCTTCAGTGATGCTCAATCACTTGGGGTTTGTAGCTGTTTGGGTTTGGGTTTTCCTCACTTGATGATTTTCACTCAAAGTCCTCGGAGGATGGGATGCTCTCAAATGACAAGTGTCAATTTCTCTCGGAGAAGCCAACCAGCTAGTGGTTGTAGGGGCGGCTATTTATAGCCTAGGGAGCAGCCCGACATGATAAGACATAAATGCCCTTCAATGATATGACCGTTAGGTGGGTAGATATTTTGGGACAGCTCGCGCATAGCACAACAATGGTCGGAATTTTGAGTATCAAATTCCTCAGGGCTATCATGTTCCTCATTGTGTAGGCAATCCGCACTGGCGAATTCCTCACTCCTTAGTCAGAACAAATTCCTCGGAGACCAGAAGAACATCATCTCTGTCACTGAAGAAATTGACTGAACTATATGAGATTTCCAATGGCTTCACTCGAAGGGATTGGTAGGTGTAGGATTTTGAGTTGAGCATCACTTGGAAATTTTTCCTTAGTATTTCCTCGACCCCCTTTAACAGTACGGTGTTTCCGATGACTCAAGAAAGAGAAAAAGAAGCTACGAAAACAAAAGTCTTCACGCTTCATATTCCTCGAATGAATACCAAGTCTTCAGGATTACACCAATTTCTTCACTTTCAATGTCTTCAGAAGGTCTTCAGAAATTGAAAGTCTTCAGTCGAAGAACTTCATTTTTGGGGTCAACTTTCTCTGTAAATATCAAACTCCTCATAGACTTATAGACCTATGTACACTCACAAACACATCAGTCCCTTAACCTATAAGTCTTCAATACACCAAAATCACCGAGGGGCACTAGATGCACTTACAGAAGTCGATATTCGTGTGTAGCAAGGTAGATCTAGGGTTTCGTGAGATTTTCGCCGATTTTGTTGCTTATATCTGTCACTTTGTCCTTGTGCTGCAGGCAAACGCAATGTCTTTGCCGAGCAGAGTGGGAGGAGGAGTTCAGGGTATGTGGAGTGCTTATTTTAGGCTTTGTTTATTTTGTTTGATGTTTATCTAGTTTCCTAATTCATCCTGCATATGGGTTTATGCTATGTTAGTTGTCAGCGTTCGTTTGCATTATTTTGTCATGTGATGTTTTGTAATTTCTGTTTCTGGTTCCTTTTGCATCCAGTAGGTGATTGCAGTGCTCATAATGATACACCTATTGGCTCTCGTTGTCCTGGTGGTAAGGATCATGGTGTCAAGGGCGGACATGAAGTGAATTTGCCGATTGAATCTTCTCCCATAAGTGTGGCCCCTCCGTCTGGTATGCAATTGATTTATTTATTTTTGTGTATGTTGGTTACTTGATGTTGTACAAATTGGCGTTGCCTTGCTGTATCTAGTCCGGCAATTTGTTGGGAACAAACGTGAAGTTAGTGTATGCAGCACTGCATTTATTTTTTTATTTTGAGCTTATGGTTGGAGCACTGCATTTATATGTCTAAGTGTACTGCATTTGTTCTTTTTATGCACTTTTTAACGACCATAGTCAAACTTCATTTTGACACAGTGTCTATTTTCCATGCTGGGGCGCCTGGGTTTGAGGAGGTTACTCAAATTATTGACCATTATTTTGCATAGGGTAATGTTGGTGTGAGATTTGACCAGAGACATCTCGTCTTGTCTGAAACACAATCACAGTCTATTGATGGTACAGAGGAAGTTACACAAGATTGGATGGTCTCGGAACAGCTTCGTGAATATGAGTTGAAGCAAAGCAAGAAGAAGTTAAAGTTTGAAAGTGACTCAAAAGAGTTTACGGAGAAGGAGAAGCAGAGGAGAGCTGCAGATGGTGCCAAGGGTGCCAAATTTGCCAAGGTGAAGCAGCCTTCTTTGCAGAAGAAGAGGCTGAGTACTATTGCTGAGGAAGGTGGTACACCTCGGCGGAGTCCACGTGTTGCTGGCATGAAGAAGAATCTTGGCAAGAGAACTGCTGAAGCTGGTGGAAAGGATGATCCTCAGCCCAAGCGACTACCTGTCACTGAAGGTCCCAACTCTGATGATGACGACTTTGTGCTTGCTGATTTTTTGAGGGATGTTCATACTGGTAGACGCAAAGACTGTGGTTCATCTAAGAGTCTACCCAAGCATGCCCGTGATGATGTCGATGAAGATGTTGGTGGTGACTCTGGCCAGGAGGTGGATGTTGTTCCAAAGGTTTGTTGAAGTGGACTGCATTTGTTTCCTTCATTGTTATTCTATCTGTGTTTTCTCTATCTCTTTTTTATGGCTAGTCTTCTAATGTGGATTGCATTTCCCTTTACCCAGAGGAAGAAGTCTAGTAAGATCAATGAAACTGAAGATGATGCTGAGGGATATGATTCTCGATTTAACAAGACCGTACATTTGTCGCTTCCCACTATTTGCAAGGCTACTTCTTTGTTGAAAGAGGCACACTGTAGTCATTTTCGGGATGCTGGATTCGGTGTTGTCTTTGAACTGACAGTAAAGTAAAATGTGTCACGCATTCTTATGTGTTATCTGATGGGAGTGATTGACCCTGCCACCATGATAATGGACTTTGGGAATGGTAGGGTTCTTCGAATCAATCGTGATGCAATTCATCACATTTTTTATTTACCTATGGGACGTCACACTGCACCCATGCCTGCTGCCAGCAGCCATGATGACTCGTTGACTGCCCTCAAGGATGAGCTTGGCTTTGGTCGTTCAAAAAGTATAGGTGTCAAGGACTTGCTTGAGAAGTTGAAGGTGTTGGTGGAGGAAGATGATCATGTGACTGTTGACCTTGCTGTGAAGGTGTTCTTCCTGATACTTTACCAGAATTTGTTGTGACCCGGGCCTACAGTTCGCTTGGGTAGAGTTGCTGCAATGGTAGAGAACATGGATTATGCGGCTATGGCTCAGATGGACTTTTGCCAGCTTGTTGTTGATGAGTTGTAGGCAGCTGTGGTGAGGTGGCATACAGAAGGCAGCAAGCAGAATTGTGCAGAGGGTTGTGCCGTTGTCCCCCTGATTATGTATCTTGACTGCTTGAAGCTTCGCAAATTTTCAGTCATGCACACGTTGACGCCACGTGCCTCATACCTGATGACCAAGGACCTGATGAAGTTATACAATGATGATGTGCTTGTGAAGGGAAAGATTTACTTGGAAACTTACAAATTTGGGAAGCTGCCGGTTAGTGCATCTGAGTTTTTAATATCAGATTTTTTTAAAACAAAAGGTGTAGCCATTATAAATCTGAACTTTTCTAGTAGTCGCATGTGTACTTCTCCTTGCCTATTGTCTTTTTTGAAGTGGAAGGCGTCAGGTGATATTGTGTACAACTATCCTGTTGCAGTTGTATGTGGTAGCTCTGATGCGGGGCCTAGCAGTCATGATAGCTTTTATGAGCCTATCTGTAGCCAGCTTCCTGCCTGTGATGATGAGGTACCGCGTACTCGTGGTTTCATGGCTCGACAGATGTTTGATAGTAGAAGCTCTTCTAAACAGACATTTGTTGGCGGCAAAAAACACAAGGAGATTGATGAGCTTCTTCTGAAGGTTTTGAAGTTGACTGAAGATTTGCCAACCTCTGGTGACAGGTTGAGGATAGTTGCTGGTTTTTTCCCTGTTGGCCATGGCCCACGAGATGAAGATATTGTTTCTTCTCACAATTTTGATTGTGGCGTGATTGAAAGCCTGAAGATTGTAGTGACGAATGTTCAGTCTTCGTATGCTCAATCTAGACATTCACAGGAGGAAGAATGCGATCGGTATGAGAAGGATGTTGGGCATATTTTGGATGAAATGAACTGTCAGGACGTTGGCGTTGGTGCTGCTAATGTATGTTCTAGGTTTTTTGTGGCTTTGAACCTCTTTTGTGTATTACGTGGACTGCTCCTCACTATTTTTGTTTTTTGTGATAGGCTGGAGTGGAATCTTCTGGTGTCCATGGAACTAGGGACGATGGAGTTGGTTAGGTACAAGTACTTCTGCCATGTCTGTTCTGCCATGCGTCCCTCTTCTTGAACTTGCATTTGTTGCTTTCCATTTTATTGTATTTTTTGTGTACTTCACGGTTGTAAAGTGTGTACTGCTTGTGCATAGCTGAATTTTTTTCTTTTTTGGTCATTACCATCTTATTTTCGTTTTTGGTTTGTTCTATGCCCATAGACTGGTGTTGCTGCTTGTGATGTGCACAAAGAGTCCTACGATGGCTCTGGAAAGGATGAGGTCTTGGTTGATGCATCGTCCCCTCCAGATGTTGTAGCTGATAAGGTATAGTTGTATTACTTGGTCTGTTGGTGGGTTGTAATCTAATTTTTTGTTGTTGTTGTTGTTGTTGTTGTTATAAACTTGATGTACGCTGTTATGTTCACTCATATGCATTTTCATTTACACATGTTATCTGCAATAGTTTTACATGTGTGAGCTTCAGTCTTTGACAGAAGTGAACTGCAGTTCTTTTCGCATGTATGATCCATAGTGTTTTACATACGTAAGCTTCAGTATTTAACATAACTGAACTGCAGCGTTGGACAAAGTGAACTGCAGTTCTTTTTATGTTTATGTGGGTTGCAGTTGTAGTTGTTTTGACACACATGGACTACAGTTGTTCTGTGTATGCTATCAGCAGTCTTTTTGACATAAGTGTCATGTGTGTTGTTGTCTTAATTATCCCCACACTCATTTTGTGTTATTGTGTGTTTTTTAAACTTTCCGCAGCCTGGAGAAGAAAACATGGAAGTTCATGTTGATCTGAATCAGGGCGGTTGTGCTGTTGATGGTGGTGGCAGTGTTGATGCTTCTACATCGATTCCCGTCGACTGTGCAGATCCCTCTGTAGCTCAAAAATCCCATGATGTTGTTTCCCCTAGTCGGCATGAAGATTCTGATTTGGCATTGAAAAGCCGCTAGGGAATGTCGTCCCTGCTGTTAGTGTTGTTGCTTCCCCTGTTTGTCTGGCGGCCAACGATGTTCCTGAAGTATCGAGAGTGGAGCCTCATGTAGCTGAAGTATCTAAGGACGTTGCGGTTGACCAGACTATTGTAAATCCAGAGAATGCTGATGTTGCTGCAGAAGGGCAATCCAGTGAGGTTGTGGTGGATTCGTCGCAACCTAGCCAAGAAAATGTTCTTGTCAGCTCTGAAGAACAACAGCATGAAGACTCTGACACTGAAGGCAAGAGTTTTGTTTCGAATAGTGTAGTTGAAGTTTTTCTCATTCATTTTGTTTAATTACTAAGGTATCTGCATTAGATGTTTAATGATAAGTGATACTTGATCTTTTGTTTATGATTTTCAAAATAGCTAGCAGAATTTCCTTATCTTAATATTTGAACTTCATTCTTTGGATAAGTGAACTTCATCATTTTATCTAGCTCTTCTGAAAAGATAAAATGAGTTGTACGCTACTGTTACGAGGGTTCGAAAGGACAAGAAGAAGAAGTATAGTTTTTTTAGAAATTGTTTTATTCATATGTATTTTCTAATTTTGGTATTTACCCCTTTTTCTTTGTTGTTATTTTTTTAGTATCTTATGTTTTAGTTTTTCATGAAAAATTCAGGGACATAATTGCTTTGAAAACTGAGATGGCTGATATTACCATCGGGGAAGTTGGTCAATCCTTTTGGGATAAAGTGATGCTCACTACAAGCCTTGTAGATCTTGGGGTTTCCTTCCTGATAGATAAGTTCAAGGGATCTCCGACAATGGTTGCCCCGTACCATATTTGTGTAAAAATGCAGAAATTTTTGTTTTATTTTTTGATTTTCTTTTGTGATTTCGTGCGACAACCCTGTTTGCTTGAGCACTATTTATTTTTTGTTTTGTTTTGGCAGACAAATATTTGGAATGGTGGTACTATGGGCAGGAGTGTTAAAATGATGTTCTCCTCAAAAGCTGAGGAGCGTGTTGATAAAAGGGATATGGTGAGTAACGTTTTTATGCGTCGAAAACTATATTTTGTCTGTTTGTTTTTATAGTGTTCTGTTTTTTCTTCTTATAATAATTTTATTTATTTATTCGTGCTTCGAACAGGTCCTTTGTGCAACTTTTGATCTGCCAGAGATGAGGGATGGCGTTGGTCATTATTGTGTAGTTGCGTTAAATATGAAAGAAAGGCGGTTTGAATTTCTTGACTCGCTCAATAAACCTGGAAGCCCTGATGTCTTCAGGGTTTTTAGGAGGATGGTTAAAAATATCAAGCGTGCATGGAAAGAAGGAAGCTCAAGTTCTGATGAGCCGCTAAATCCTCCTACACTTGATGGATTTGTGTTGAAATATGTCATTGTCCTAATGCAGCCAAATGGGTGTGTTATGTACGGCCCCTCTCCACCATACAGCTCAAGTTTTTTATTTCATTTTCGTGAAACTGATGTTTTTTATTCTTTTTATTGCAGTCACGATTGTGGATTCTATATGTTTCAATTCTTGCAGACTTGGGATGGTGTTCGAGTCATTCAGTTTGGGGTGGAGCACATTGGCTACATCAGGAAGGCCATGCTCTATAGTTGGCTCACATCGAGAAAGTGTTGCCTTGATTTAACATAACTTTTAATTTTTGCAGATAAAGGTTGTTTTAGTGAACTTCTTCATCCTCCCTTTTATTTATTTTTTGTCTACTGCTTGCTTCCGCTTCTTACGGGATTTTTTTACTAGCTTGTTTAGTTATGTTTGTGATTTAGAATGGATGTGTATATTTATTTGTTGTGTTGGTGAGATGCATTTTATTTTTTGGGCAAGTGAGCTGCATTGTTCTTTATTAAGTGGGATGCATTGTTGTATACAAGTGGGCTGCATTACTGTAGGCAAGTGGGCTGCATTGCTGTAGACAAGTGGACTGCATTGCTGTAGACAAGTGGACTGCATTGCTGTAGACTAGTGGGCTGTATTCTGTTCTTTACTGAACTGCATTTTTTATATTAATGAGATGTATTACATGTTTTTTGGTTTTGTATTTTGTGTTGGGTGTTTCCATGTTTTTTCTACACGTTTTTAGGTTTTGATGGGTGGCTTCATGAGGGTTGTACGTCACTGTTTGAGTCCCAGGGTTCTGAGGTGGTTATGGAGGATTGTGTCATTGAGATCTCTCCAGATAATTCTGGTTCTTTGGCTTGAGATGGTTTGAACACAGATGTGGCGTCTGGACCTTATGGTGGAAGTGTATCTCGACCTAGCTCTCCACACAATGTATGTGATGTTGATGATGATGATTTTGGTACGCCGTGTCCACGTGTCACTAGGACTAGGCGTGCAGCAATTAATCGTCCTCCTGTGAATGAGCTTGAAGTATTTTCGAACAAGAGGGCAGGTGAGAGGGCTTTTAAGTTGAGATGCTCTATAGAGAAATTGAATCCTCCGAGGTTCAAATATATTGATGAGGCGAGGAAAATAAGGGATCTTGTTCTCAGCAAAGATTTTGTAACCAAATACCACGAGTAAGTTTTATGTGTGTGTGTGCCCTTCATCCTTTTTGTGTGTTTTGTTTTTAATTTTAATTTTATTGATCCCATATGTGTATGTTTACTGCAGGAATGCGTTATTTATGGTGAATAGTCCTTTTGGTGATGTCGGTACTTACACTATTGACTATATCTATAATACATTTGGCAACGGAGCTTTAATGGATTCGTATCTCATGGATTTTGTCATCAAGTATTGGAAGCAAGACCCTGAATTGGGTTTAGTTTATCATTCCGGTGAACGTGTGCTACTTTCAACTTTATTTATCATGGTAAACATGTGCTATCATTTTCTTCCTGTTGTACTGGTTTTTTCATGTCCATGCCTGCATGCATTGTTTATCCTTTTTTCCATGTCCTTTTTTTGTTCTTTTTTCTGTGCAGTACGTTCTTCAAATGGAAACCTTTGTCATGAGAGATGGTGATTTAAACCCTGTGTTGCCAGTTGTGCATAGCCCGTTTGTTTTAGAAGATGCAGTTAAGTAGTTCAAGGTTTTTTGTGAGCGACGACGTAAACCTGTTGGATGCAAAACTGGTAAGTTCATTGTTTTCTGTCATTTATTTTTCTGGTTTGTTGCATTTCTTTTTATAGTTATTTTTGGAACCGTGGTCCTGGTGCTACGTGTCGAAAGAACTTTTCGTTTTCATTTTTATTTTTTTGATGTGAACAGATTATGATGCCGCGCTCCAAGGATGGTCATTATTCCTTATACACAATGACCCAGCATTGCCAGACGTTTGATATCCATGACACTAGGAAGTACACTAGCCATCCTGATTTCACGACAAAGTGGCGCAGGACTGACTACCACTCAGATTGCACTGAAGTGGTATGTCATTTTTTCTTGCCAAGTGCAAAGCTTTTTTGTGTTTCTCCTACTGCATTTTTTTATAAACTGCACATGCAATGTTAGCACACATAGAACCACACTTGTTTATGTAGTGCACTTCAACATATGCGTGAAAGAACTGCATTTTCTCACACCCCCATAATCTGTGTAAAAAGGGTAAAAGGAAATGACCTCGCGTGCATTTAAAAGAGGGATTGTCTAGACGTTGAGAACAACTTTTGTATTTTTTGGTTCGTCTGAATAGTAACTTGATCTGTGATGTGTGTTATTTTTACCTTTGTGCTTCCTTTTTTTGCCAGATGAGGAGGATGACTCAGCTGCTTAAGGCGATTTATGGTGAAAAATGTATAAATCGAAGAACCATCCTGACTGGGTTAAATTGGCAGAAAAGCCCTCTTACCCGGTCGTGTCAGCGCAGGGAGCAAACGAGTGCGGAATCTATGTGTTGAGGTTGAAGCAGTTGTATGACGGCCAACGTCTAGTTGAGAGAATTATCAAATCCGACGTAACAACTTCTCTGTTTTCTTCTTTTTCTTGTTACTTTTTTTATTATTTTACTTTTTCACTTTTTCTTCTTTATGACAACCTTTTTTTAATCACTGTTCTGCATTTTTTTATTTTCTTTTCCAGCCTGCTATTGAAGATTGGAAGGCGGAGTACATGTTCCAGCTGCTGTTTAATCCTTCGAACATGTTGTGTTATGAAGACATGCCGCTTGAGCTACGAGATCTGATTGTGAACCTCGGGCTTACTTCCCTGTCGCAATCACAGACGCAGTCGCAGACGCAGTAACAGTCATTTTGGCATTGTGTATTATGTGCTGTCTAAGGTAGCTAATGTACGAAAAAGACTTTTTTCTGTTGTCGTGTTTTCGTGTGCTTTTTGCAGTAGTGTATATGGACGAATTTGTATGTGTATGTGTATTTTATATAAATAACTCATACAGTATATATATGTGTATATTTTTGTTTTGTTGACGACCATGTTCTGTGTGAACTGGCATCTGTCACGCTTATATGTATCGTATGTGTCCCATAAACTGCATCGCATGTGATGCCGAACTTCTTCGTCCAACAAAAAGCACTGCATTTGTCTACAAGTTTGTGCTGCACTTGTTTTTTTTGCTGCACTTTCCGTAGACCCTGTATTCATGTGTGTATCCCGGAACTGCATTGCTTTTATGATACTGCACTGCTTTTTGCCTAACCAAATGCACTGCTTGCTGTAGCGACTCAACCCGAATGGGTCAAGTCTCTGTGCTTAAGTGTCATCCCTGGATCGGTATGCTGACACACACAGTACTCGAAGGATTTATAACAGAGGTAAATCACATGTATAAAGTACGTAAATACTATTACCTCAATCCATATAGCGGAAGCAGCAAGGTTGTGGATTCCCATCAACACCAACGGCAAAGTTGAGTGTAGAAATCGTAACCCTAACGTATCACTTACTCGTCGTAAGATAATCCTGCAACATGAGACGTTGCAGCCCGAAATGGGTCAGTACATTGAATGTACTGGCAAATTCACACCATAGAGAATGATGAATAAAGACTATCACTACATGCATATTTGGCTGGTGGAAAAGCTCTATGGTTATAAGGTTTTTGCGTAAAGCCAATTTTTCCCTACTGCAAAGAATAAATTTTATTTAACTATCATGGTGGTTGTTGAACATTGAGAATGGTTGACAGCATTCTCAATCCCAATTAAGTAATATCATTAAACCCAACAATATTCATTTAAAGTAACATGATGAGATCAACAGGATAATCCAAGAACTAGATACTCAAGATGTCCATAATCGGGGACACGGCTAATCATGATTAGTTTGTTACACTCTGCAGAGGTTTGCGCACTTTTCCCCACAAGACTCGATCGCCTCCGTTGGATTTCTCGCACTACATGGTGTTTGAGAAACGGATGACCGAGACATAGTCTTTCAGAAGCACTAGCACCTTACGATCGGGTAGACCGTACCACCTACATCCCCTACATCTGCTAGTCTACCACTGTAAGAGTTCGCACAACTTAGTCAACTATTCCAGAGCCCATAATGGCTTGTGGCTGCACACAGAAGTTTCTAGTATGAATAATCTCATGATCCCTTTGAGCCTGGGTGGCGGTCCAAAAGAAAAACAGGCAAGTCCTGGAAACCCCAGGTGCCTCAATCCACCCAGATGTGTGTTTAAGTTGCCACCTTAGATAAACCATTAATTATCAATCTCACATCTGTCATGGATTTCACTCACCCAATCCACGTCTACTAGCATAGCATGGCATAATAAGCAAACGTAGAAGTAACTCCCAAAGGTTTGATAATAAACAGGTAATAGGTACTACCTCATCTACTTCCCATCCCACAATTTAATTAGATCCTAATCATGCAATGTGTGAGGATTGATCTAATGCAATAAAACTGGGTTGTAGAAAAAGGTATGATCAAAGTGTGAACTTGCCTGCAATGTTGATGAAGATGATTCGCACTCAAAACTCTTGATAGCTCTACTCATCACACTCCGGTCAATCTATCGTAAGCAAGCAATAGTAACCACACATAAGCAATCACTCAAAAGGTCAGAAAGATCAAAGAACTCGATTCGGAAAACATCAAAACCAAGCAAATAACTCTTGCAACATAAAACAATTTCTAACAGTACCAAAATTATGTGAATTTGGCCTTATCATAAGGTTTAGGTCAAGAGCTTCGATTTGCAAAAAGAATCAACTCAAACGGAGCTACGAAACTCAAGTTATGATCAAACAAAGTTTGAATTCAAATCTGATCTAATTCAAATTTTAAACTTTTCAAAAACATGTTTGAGTTGGATTAATGGATAGAGGAGATCATAACGAAGACGTGAGCGTTGGTTTCATTGGATTTGGATAAATGAGTAAGAAGTTATGCTTGTTTGAAAAACAGGGACTAATTTGTAAACAAAACATCACAGATAGGTCCCTGACCGAAAAATAAAAGAAAAAGAAAAAAAACTAAATAACGAACGTTTGCTACCGAACGCTAATGAATGAACCTGTTCACTGCAGAAGCTAACATAGCGAACGCTTACTAATTAAAGAAAACGTTTCGTGGAAAGAAAAAAAACAAAGCGATCTGGATCGTTGGATCCAGATCCGACGATGAGGGAGGCGGCGGTTACCGCGGCGATTGCCGGAGTTCGGGAAGACGGCGGCGGCGGCTTCGGACGGGGACGGGGTGATGGCTCCGGGGTCCTCTAGCCCGGGCGAGACCGCGGGGAGGCGCGGCTCGACGAGGCGAAGGCGATGGCGGCGTCGACGGTGGTCGAGGGCGACGGCTGCGCGAGCGGGCAGCGGTGCGGATCTCGTCGGAGTTGGAAACTCCGGCGAGCGCGTTTGGCTGGCTGCGAGGGGCCCCGAGTGTGCGATTTGATGAAAAAGAGGGTTGGGGTCGGGATATTTAAAGGAGGGAGGCGTGGAGGAGGGGCAACGCGAGGGAAGGCGCCCGCGTCGGGCACGGCAGCAGCGGCGAACTCGTGCTGGAGATGGACTCCGGCTGGAGGACAGGGATGAACCCGACAGGTGGGTCCCACCTGTCGGTGGCTGAGCGAGGCGGCGACCGATAGCAGGCGCGAGCGGGCGAGCGAAGCAGAGCGGCTTCGGGCACGGCTGGGCTTCGGCTGGGCTGGGCTGGCCTGGCGCGGGGAGAGAGAGAGAGGGAGAGCAGTGCTGGGCTTCGGCCTGGCACTGTTCGGAGAGTTTTTTTTAACACAGACAAATGAAAATAAAACAAAAGCAAATAAAATATTATATATCAAAATTTTCAGAAAAAGATTTTCTACACGGTGAACATTTTTATAACTTCAAATAAAATCCACACAAATTCAGATAAATCAAAGAGTGCTTTTGCTCTATTAAAATCCAACAAAAATTATTTTAAAAATACCAAAATGAATTCAAATTTATTTCTCTCCAATTTTCTGATGTAGGGAATCATGTTACCCTATTTTCCATATATTTTATTTTTGGAGAAAAATAATTTGAATAAAACTCAAATAAATCCAAATTGAAAATTTAATTCCAAAAGAACTTGAAATTGATCCTTTGAAACTCCCAACTCATATTTCATAATTTGAAGAAGTCATTTTATCTTCTCTCGTGAAAATCATTGAGTTGCATAAAGTTTCTGAATTGGAAATATTTTCCAAATGAAATTCAAATATTGTCAACACCCCCTTGTCATTTAAATAAATGGAAGAAGTCATGTCATCTTCTCTCCAGGGTTTTGTGGTGAAAAGAATTTGAATTCATGGAGATCAGAGAGCAAATATGAAAGTTTGGGAAAGTCCTTTTATTCCCTCTCATTTAACTTTCAGAAGTTTCGAATTCACTCACTTTCACACAATCAATCAAACAATCAATCAAATCTATCTATTTATTATAACATTACAAAATTTAGAATTTTGGGATGTTACACTTGCCTAAAAGATGTGTCCTGCAGTTGGTTTTTTTATTGTTTGTACGGTAAGGTAGGGGGTTGGGGGCCATTTTTTTAGTTGTCTATATATTTCTATTGCTCCTGTATTCCGTGTACTTAATGCACTACGTGCGTTAGCGCAAGGCCGAGCAGGAGGGTGGGAGGGGGGTCACGACCCCCCTCCCCACCCCCCTGCGAGGCCGAGTCTGGAACGAGCCGGAGCAGGCGGCGACGCGGCGTGCCGCGGCGCCGCATGCGTAGGCGAGTCCGTCACATCCCATCGCCTCCTTGTCTATCTTATGGGTGTGGCTCTGGGTTGCTTGCATCCTATTGTTGAAAAAACAGAATGTCCGCACTGCGCCTGTCAACCAAGCGCACTATGTGCGTTAGCGCGAGGCCGGACAGGGGGTGGGATGGGGGTCCCTCCCCACCCCCCTACGAGGCCGAGCCTGGAACGAGCCAGAGCAGGCGACGATGCGGTGCCGCATGCATAGGCGAGTCCATCACACCCCGTCGCCTCCCTGTCAGGGGTGTGGCTCTGGGGTTGTGTGTGTCCTATTGTTGGAAAAACAGAATGTCTGCACTACGCCTGTCACCCAAGCGCACTACGTGCATTAGCGCGAGGCCGAGCCTGGAACAAGCCGAAGCAGGCGGCGACGCGGCGTGCCGCGGCACCACATGCGTAGGAGAGTCCGTCATACCCCATCGCCTCCCTGTCTATCTTAGGGGTGTGGCTCTAGGGTTGCGTGCGTCCTATTATTGGAAAAACAGAATGTCCGCACTACGCCTGTCAACCAAGCGCACTGCGTGCGTTAGCGCGAGGCCGAGCAGGAGGGTGGGAGGGGGTCGTGACCCCCCTCCCCACCCCCTACGAGGTCGAGCCTGGAACAAGCCGGAGCAGGCGGTTACGCGGCGTGTCGCAGCGCCACATGCGTAGGCGAGTCCGTCACACCCCGTCGCCTCCCTATCTATCTTAGGGGTGTGGCTCTAGGGTTGTGTGTGTCCTATTGTTGGAAAAACAGAATGTCCGCATTGTGCCTGTCAACCAAGCACACTGCATGCGTTAGCGCAAGGCCGAGCAGGGGGTGGGAGGGGGTCGTGACCCCCCTCCCCACCCCCCTACGAGGTCGAGCCTGGAACAAGCCGGAGCAGGCGGCGACGCAGTGTGCCGCTGCGCCGCATGCGTAGGCGAGTCTGTCACACCCCATCGCCTCCCAGTCATACCCCGTGCACCTGTCAACCAAGCCAGTGTGTGACGTGAGTTTGCGTCATTATAGCCAAGTGAAAAGATTCGCCATGGTAGTTTTCTTGAATGGCTGGAAAAAATATTCGTCTAAGCGAACTGCAATGCTTTATTGACAGCACATCTTTCGTCCCATACCAGACTTCACAGCAGACTGTATTTTTTCAGGTGAAGGGGTACTGGAATTACTTGCTAGTTGTGCGTCGTTGGGCTTTGTTTGTATTTGGGCCGTGAGAATTTGTTGAGTTCGTTGGGGTGTGAGACGCATTGGGCCCAAGTCAACCTATGAGCACGGCTGGTTCCCGATGCGTTGTGTGCGGGCTAATGTTTAGTCCCACCTCGCCAGCAGAAGGCACGCCCGACCTGTCTATAAGCACTGGCGAGGCCGCTGTATCGAACTCCTCTGGTTACTTATTTGGGCGCTTATACACGGCGGGCGCTGCTCTATGCTCTCTGGCATGTGGGCCCACTTGTGCCCGGCTCCATGCATTGTGGCTCAGAATGAATCGCCTACTGTAGGCGCAGACCTATTACGGGACTGGCTGGGGCCTGGTTGCATTTGGGTGGTCAATTTTTTTCCTTATCTAAAGCATTTTTTCTTTTGGAGTATATATATTTTGTGGTAGTACAAATGGTGTCATTCGTACTGCTTGCACCAACTTTGAGTACTGCACTGCGTGTACCAAGCCTGTGTGTTGTGCACTGCACGAAAGTTGCTGCAGCCCCTCTCATTCTGCATTTATGCATGTACAGCACTTCATGTATACACTTTGTGAACTGCCTTATATTTGTTATGTGAACTGTGTTCACGCTTGTTTATAATGTTCTGTGGATTATATTTTTTATAAATATAAATATTAATGTTCTTTTTCTATAATTACTATTTGTGGACTGCATGTGTACAAATGCGTAATGCTTATTTTTACCATTGTGAACTGCATTAATCTTTGTTTTTTAGGTATGAGTTGTAGTCAGACTACTTAATTTTTTTGTTTAACGTTGTTTTTGAATATGTTTTGTATGTGAATAGTATGTTTTGGTATCACAGATTAAATTTTCCAAAGTTTTCTGGATACTTGTTCTAACACAAACTAATTTCAGTGAAAGCAATTGATCACAAGCAAACTGACGATACATAAGCAAACAACAGAAAGAAAATTTGATGATAATTCTAAAATGACATTGTTTTTACAAAAGAAATGTTCGATATGAAGCAATGGACATAATCAAAAGCTTGCATACATGAAAAAAAGAACAACACAACGACTAAAGTAAAGAGAAACTAAACATAGCCCTGACTATTTCTAGTTGTTGTATTGGATTACAGCCTTGTTCTTCTTCTTCTTTGCTTCTTTGTCTCTTTTTGCCCTGTCCAGTCCAATTATGAAATCGTAGATGATTCTCCATGACTCATATGTTGCGAATGCATCTATTGCTGCATACTTGATAAGCTTTTCTGGCAGCGGGCAAAATCCCCACAGAGTATGGTCCTCCTTGTGGTTAATTTTTTCTTCATGTCATGGTAGTGAATGTCGATCATCCTGCCGGCAACATCAGCCAAAGAGTCAAACTTCTTTTTATTGTATGGGTCTCTCCATTCCACCTGAATATCAATGTAGTTGTCGGAGTTGATCTCCAAACCAGATAGCTTCAGTTTGCTTTTGTCTCCTTCAATGGCGAATCCGACGAAGGTGTACTCACCATTCATGAGGAATTTGTCTAGTTCCATTGGCCTGCAAGATGTTTGTATAGAGTGAATATAGTTTATTTTCTTAGAACTACCAATGTTCTTTTGTTTTTTCTGAAACTGAACTGCAATATGAATATCTGAATATGTTGTAGTGAGTAGTTGCTAATACTTTGTTCAGCATAAGTAGTAAATCTGATAATATATTGCATAAACAATGCATGTTTTGTGCATGCTTGTATTCTTGAACTGAATTTCATACATGTTTCATATAGTAATATTGCAATTTTGTATTGTTCAGTCAAATAGTTTGTATTTGGTAAAACAAAATAAAACTGCGTGTATTGCTAGATCATATAATTCAAGAATTAAACACATGAGTGACATACATGGAGCCAGATGAAAATTGTCAATGAATTCATATGCCATGCTTTTCAAAAATGAGAACCAAAGTTTAAATATTGGCAATTGAAGTGAAGAAAAATTAAAATCAATATTGACAAGCAATAGTACAGATTGATAGTTATTCTGACCTGTCTTTAGCTTCAGAGATGTGGTAGACAAGGCATTCTTTTTCTATGCATAGCTGGAGCACTGCTGCCCGCTATGGCTTTACATAGTGCGTGTACTCAACATCAACGCCGACTAGTTTGACGGGCATTCCGCCGAGCTTCCTCTTGAGCGTGGACAGCATCTTGTCCACATCTTCACCCTTGCTTGTGCAAATGACGTGGAGCTTGTGGTTGCCGTGGAGGTCGACGTCATGGAGCTCCCTGGTGTATGTGCGGCGTTGCTTGTACAGAGGTGCATCCGCCATGACTCTCCTCTGCTCTCTTGTGTTTGTTCTGGAGAGAGAGGTTAGTGAAAGGAAGTGTGGAGAAGAAGATGCAATGGGGATTTTGGGGGGACGAAGCAGTTGTGTTTTCTCCTCTGCTCTCCTCTGCTCTCCTTGACAGGACGTGGGAGAGGTGGAGCGGGGTGGTAGCGTGGTGGGGCTCTGTTTTTAGTTATGTGGCAACTGCAGAGAGGTTCTGCTACAAGGAGGCTCTGTTAGTGCATTGGAAATCCAGAACATCGTCGCCTCTTTTTTCGTGACTAGTTCAAGGTATTGACGCAACTGTCAGAAAATGTGATGATTGCGTTTTCAGTGAATTTTCCAAGTAAGTGCACTTCTTTGCTATCAGAATAGAACTGCGTATGTCCACATAGTGTACTGCGTTGGTTCGTACACTGAATTATATCGGATTAGGATTCACACAGATGTACGCACATTTAGTTTTTTGATTGAGTTCTTTCTTTTTTCTCTCTCTTTTTTGATGGTAGTACAACTTTTGTGTGGATGGAGGGTAGTGTGGGTAGGGGTGTCGGACTGCTTTGCTTAAGTAACAGGGCTGCATTCTTCATTTTAGCCATACTGCATTGTAGTGTAAAGAGAACTGCATTTCAGAAAAAGGAATAATTCATGCTTCCATGTGGAGAACTGCATTATTGTACATCGCGGACTGCATTTGTATGTTAACTTCGGGCTTCCTGCATTTTATTTATTAATAGTGAACTATAGTTTCTGGCAGTGCCCACACACATTTTTTTCTTGTTCTTGTTGTTATTCATTAAAAAAATGTTTCTCATTTTTCTTTGATGTTTTATTTTTGAACTTATTGTTTTTTCTTAGTGGGCCTTGTTGGGCCTGTGTTCGGTAGTGAAGACGCATTGGGCCCAAGTTGGCCTCTGAGCACGGCTGGTTCCCGGTGCGTTGTGTGCGGCCTAATATTTAGTCCCACCTCGCCCGCGGAAGGAGCGCCCGACCAGTTTATAAGCGTTGGCGAGGCAGCCGTTTCGAACTCCTCTGGTTACTTAGTTGGGCGCTTATACATAGCGCTCACTGCTCTATGATCTCTGACCTGTGGGCCCATGTGTGCCCGGCCCCATGCATCGTGGCTCAGGACGACTCGCCTGCTGCGGGCGTAGGTCTACTAGGAGACTGGCTAGGACCGGCTGCACCTGTGGTGGTCAATTTTTTTCTTTGTATTTTCTCTCTTAAGTATTTTTTCCAATGTAGGGGCGTGCACTGCTTAGTAAATCATGTGTGCACTACATTGATTAGGGTTTTGTACTACATGTGCACGCATTCGGTACTACATATGTTTGTGCTACATTTTTGTGCACGGCATGGGTAGCATTTTTCTTTATTGTTTTTCCTCTTACATATCCTTTTTCTAGTGTACGGGTGTGCATTGCTTTGGTGCCTCTATGTGCACTGCATTCGTCATAGTCCTGTGTTGCAGGTGTACACATTTTGCACTGCGTGCATCCTTCTTTGCGCCAAAGTTGTGACTGTTTATGCTAACGCTGCAGACTGCATGACTTACATTTAAGGACTACATCAGGTGCACTAATTCTGCTTTGTGCACTGCGCGAAAGTGCTTCTCTTTGTGCTTCATTTTGAGCATGTATTGCACTTCATGCACACATATAGTGAACTTCCTGTTAAGACTCTGGAGAACTGCACACATAAAATGGTCTGTGGATTATAATTTTTTAGAGAATTATTATTTAATGATCTACAGTTAGTTCGTGGGAATTGCTGAAGTCAAAGTACACCTTATTTTTTGGTTCCTTTTTCTTTGGTAACATAAGCCTTTATTGATTGTCCTTCATTCTTGGTAACATAATTTTCATTAACTCCCCTTTAATTTTTAGTTTTGACCTTTTTGCATTCCTCTTCTATAAATGTAGGCGCACTTCTACCTTCTTTTGCAGTTCATTTCTCCTCTAGCCGCAACTTCTCTCCTTTCTCCAGACTCTCTTTATTTTTTTCCTTTTCTAGGTTTTTGTTGCGATGGCTCCAGGCCCCTGTGCGAATCTCTCCTGCTGCGGCCATGGTTGTGGTGTGCCGACGCACTGCGATTGCTCAGCTTGCTCGCAGGACCGTCGTGCTCGTCGTGGGGGGAAGGTATTGTGCCGAGCTGGGCAAGCGGAGCAGCTTGCATATGGCACAGTATTCACGGAAGGATTGGATGTGGGCCACATCAACGTTTCTGCGTTCTATTCCGCCCTGCTTCATCGTGGCCTTGGTCGCACAAGTCCATTTGTCCATCATCTTACGCCAACATATGTGGAGACTCAATACAAGATGGTATTTTTCACTTGATCTAATTTTTTTCTTTGTGTTTTATTTTTTTGTATAATTCCATACTAGTCTGAACTTCTAGTTTTTTAGGAACGCACTTATTTTGTTTTATTGAAGTGTACTGCACTTTGTAGTTATATCTTGTTTTTTTTGCTTGTGTGCATGGAGCTCGTGTTTTATTTTTGCATGGTTACAATATGTGAACTGCTTAGATACTAGATGAGCAGTAATAGTTTCTACAATTTTTCCCCGCTTGTACGGTGTGTACTACATACAGGTAGTCTCAAGAACTTCATAATAGTTATAAGCGTACTGCTTGTTTGCAAGTTCCGTACTGCACATTAGATTGTGTTTAATTTGTACCGCTTTTTGGACTATTGTACACTTCATCTAGCTCGTGTCTGTACTGTGTGTAGGTTTTTACTGGTCTATGCAAAGTATGAGAATTGTACTGCTAGTATCGTCGCCAAACAGTTTTAATTTTTTTTTGCAGAAAATTCCCCAACGAGTTGTTAGGTATCTCCGGCTCAAGAAGAAGGGAATTCTCCAAGTTGTTCTTGGTAATGGACACCTTAAACCAGCCAAGTACCGTGTAGGCGTTGACGGGCGGCTGTGTCTACAGAAAGGATGGAAGGAATTTGTCATTGATAGTGGCCTGAAGTCTGAGCAAGTTGTTGTCCTCAATTTCTTTGAACTCGAGGATCGTACAGTTAGAATCACGTTTGACGTGATTGGTTAGCGTTATGAGGTTGATTTGTAATAAGTACTTTTGCATGTCGAACGCTTCATCTTTTTGATGTGTTTTGTAATAAGTACTTTTGTGATCTAAACCGCTTCAATTATTATTCTGAACTTCGCACTGCTAGTGAGCTAACTGCATTTTTACATGGTTTTTGGATCAAAATGTGTCAATGTTTTACTCTAGACTGTTATATATATGGTATACTCTATACACCATTTCTCTTTACATGGTTTAGTTGAATAACTCATAGTCAGCGGGAAATTTGTGTTTACACAAAATTTAAACTGATACATAAGTCATACAGATAAGCAACCTGCTATGCATATGATTAATTTATTGAAGTTCATCTATTTGGTCGTTAACCTGCTGCTTCTCCGCGGTGACTGGAGCGTGTCTAATGTCGCACTTTCTTTTGTATTCCGTGGCGGTGTTGCTGGTTCTTGTCTCTGCACCGTTGTGTTTGTAGCCCCTCGGGTGCTGGTTGATGGCTGCTTCTGTTTTTCAGCGCTATGAACTGCATCCTTCTTTGCTCCCCGCATGCTGGTTGATGGCTGCTTTCGTTTTCCAGTGCTGTGAACTGCATCCTTCTTTGCTCCCCGCGTGCTGGCTGATTGCGGTTTTGTTTTTCAATGCTGTGAACTGCATCCTTCTTTGCTCCCCGTGTGTTGGCTGATGGTGGCTTTCGTTTTCCAGCGCTGTGAACTGCATCCTTTTGTGTTCCTCCCTTGTTTTTTGAAAGTGGTGTCGTTCTCGGTTGTTTCTGTACAGCGGCATTCCCTTATGGGGGTCTTGTTGGCATTGTTTCTTCATGTTCTTCGTCCTCTTCACTCTCTTCACTCTCTTCTTCCTCTTCCTCATCTTCATCATTTGTTTCTTCATAAGCCACTGCTTCTTCAGTTTCTTCATGTTCTTCATCCTCTTCACTCTCTTCTTCTTCCTCCTCTTCTTCATCTGCTTCTTCATAAGCCATTTCTTCTTCAGTTGTGTCACCATCTTCTTCTTTGATTTCATCTTCTTCGTCTTCCTCATTTTCTGATCTTATTCTTTTGGGGCAGGTTCTTGAATTGTGTCTCTTCCTCTTTTTGCAGATGCTACAATGTCTCGGTTTCGTCCATTTCTTAGTGTTGTGAGTGGAATTTCTATTTGGTTGTGCATCGCCATGTCCTCATTTTTCTTGTTCATGTCTTTCTGTACATGTCCTGGAATTGTGGCCGCTGATTTCATTACATGTATCGCACCTTCTTATTCCCAGTGGGTGACCATCACTGTCCAGCTCAAGCTGTGGCTTACTGTTTTTGTCATCATTTTTCTCCTTGCATATAACCTTTTTCTGGGTTGCGTCGCCCCCTTTCTTCCTTCCTCTTGTGTTTGAAACAGGAGGTGGAAGAATTGTTTCTTTTTTTATAGCACCAGTTCCATTGTGTTCAGTATTTTCTACTTGCTCGGCATTATTTTCATGCTGGGATTTCTCTGCTTGCTTTAGTTTTGCTACTTCTTCTTCTTCTTCGTTGAGCACATCAAATTCCTCGATCAGTGCCCTCATACTAGACAACGCTCTATGGCACCTAGCGTTGGACCTTGTCACTCTGTTTGCAAGGTTCATTGTTGTTTCTATCAGCAATTTTCTATGGCAAAAAAGCGAGGTTCCATCTGGTGTTGTTTGTTCGTAGTCTCTTCTGTCAAATGTTGCATTTGATATTGCTTTACGGGTGTATCTTTTCATGATGTACACCTCAGGAATCTTGAGTACTCTCAAATGAGAAAGCATGCATAACACATGGACGCAAAAGAGCCCTGCAGGCAAACACATGATTTCCTTTGTTTTGTAAGTGAACTGCATGAAATTAATAAACACATATTTTTTCGTTATTTGTTCATTTTTAAAGAAGTGAACCTCATTTGGTTTTGTGAATTACTCATGCATGTGGACTTTTAAAGTTCAGTAAGTGAGCTTTCGTGCATGACTATCAGAAACTAGAATTTTTTTTGCTAGGAGTCTCACCTGTATGTGTCCAGAGTTTGCACTCACATTCGTAGACACCTTTCTTTTCATCGGCGACCACTTGGAAATTATGCCTTGCCTAGTCAAATGCACCCGATCTGTTTTAGTGGTGTACGAGATACTTTGTCGGGTTCTCGGGGCACCGTTTTGTTCTGAATGCAGTGCTACGGTAGAGTGTTTCTTTGAAATCTGCAAACACTGCCCTTGTATACACTTTTGATAGCTGAACTTCGAACCCAAACTAGGAGGTTGTCTTCACCTCTGACTGCATGATCAGAAATGCTCTGTTACGAACCAGAGAAATGAATTTTTTTTGTTTTGTAGTTATATTTTAGCAGTTTTTGATTGACATTTTGTTTACCTCATTTGCTACTATCTCTACATGCTCGACGGCCTTCCTGGTCTGAATGCACTTGTCCACCTGCTGAGCAAACAGATGGAGATCATGCTTCTCTTTGACAAATTTTTTCTTCAGTACGCGGTTCATGCTCTCGCTTCTCTGTGTGAAAGTCATCCGAGCACAGAAAATTTCCTTGTAGTAAGCCGAGATCCACTCGTGCATGTCATCCCACAGCAAATTCATCACTTCGTCGTCTTGGAAGTTGTATCTCTGAATGAGGTCCTTCCATGCTCGTTCAAATTCCGACGGCATTAGGGGGTGGTTCAGCACCGAATTGAGGTCATCCTTGAGTTTCTCGTGCGCCTTATACAGCAAGGCGAGGTGGTCTTTGTACTTCTTCATGATATGCCACCGACACAACTTATGCAGAGTATGTGGGAGGATAGTTTTTAATGCTGCCTTCATCGACAAACACTAGTCTGAGAAGGCACAAATAGTGTTTTTTTATTAAGTTGTTTGTGTGTGTGTAAGATAGGTGGAAGAAATATAGGTGCACCAAACAAACGTAAGTATGCAGGTGTTTTTTGTACCTGTGAGCATGCAAATTAGCGGCTTGTTGTTCATACACCTCAGAAATGTTTTGAAAACCTACTCAAATGATGGTATTGTTTCATCTCGCATGAGGGCAACAGCAAATATGGTGCTCTATAGATGATGGTTCACTCCCACGAAGACTCCCAACGGCATGTGGAATTTGTTAGTTTTATACGTCGTGTCAAATGTAACGCGGCCTCCAATATCTTCATACAATCCTTTGCAACTTGCGTTGGCCCAAAAGACGTTTCTTACACTTTTATCTGCATCAACTTCATAATCATAGAAGAACTCAGGGTTTATCTTCTGCATCTTCTCGAAGAAATCCAGAAGTTTCTTGACATCATCTTCGGACTCTTCTCTGGCAAACTTCTGTTTCCTGCATTTTCAAACAAAATGCAAACTCATCTCATCAAACAAGGAATAATTACCGACAGAATGCTCAACTGATATGCTCTGTGATGTGCTTACTTGTTTACCGAGTCGTGGCTAGTATGTTCCATGTACCGCAGACCACCGGACATACGCGACAGCGTTGACATCATCTGAGCATGTGTGTGGTTGTCCAATTGCATGTCTTTCACTAACTGGTCTATCAAAGGATCGTCTTTTTTGTGCGATTGCATGTGCAAAAGCATCCCGGGGCTTTCCAACATCTTGTGATTGTGGTTGATTTCAACCATTTCTATCACAAATTTGCCATCGTTCCTTTTTTTGACTCTAATCTTTGCCTTGCAGCCAATCCTTTTTTATGTCTTCTGACATTTCCGGTGATAACCTGACACAGTCTACTTGTGCGTCCCTTCTCTTGAGCAGACAATGTAGGCATTTTTCATGTGTTTTGACCTCTTGCGTATGCCAAACCCTACATATCTTGCATAATTGTTGTAAAAGTCCCATGCCTTTTCGTATGTGGTGAACTTCATTCCAGCGGCGGGTATGAGGTTCAGTGACATGTTTTTATCCTGCATTTAAGTGCAATGCTCTATGATATAATTTGTTCTGTTCTGTTTTTAAATACGAGGAGTGTATACGAGTTTAATAAAGCATTGCAATGTTCCTAAGTTTTTAGAAGAATCGACTGTATTAGATGTTAGGTCAAACCTCACAAGAAATATCAGTGTGCACTGCAATGTTATCTGAATGGACTGCAATTTTTTTTTTCAGGACATAAACTTACATGTGTGTAGAGTCGCACACCCGGTGCTGTTTGCAGCTCGCCGGGTTGTATTGGACATGGCGGAGTTATAGCAGATATGTGTAGTTGAGGATCTTGAGGCGGCAATAGTGAGGAGGAATTGTACTTGTCGTTGACTTCTGACCGAGGCACCGTCGGTGGTCGCAGTGTCGAATTTGATGCAGTAGGTCTACTTGGAGCTCTGTTTTTTGATGCAGCAGGTGGACGCTGAGCTCTGTTTTGGGGTGCAGCAGGTGGATGTGGTGGTAATCCAGTGTTGTGACGATGTCTCAGTGGATTGGTTTAAATTTTTTGGAGTGGCGGCACATCATCATAGTCATAATCATCATGTGCTGCAACATCAGGTTCAACTGCATCATCTTTGTCAGTTCGGATATGCTGTCCAAATGTAGTGAACTCGTGCTTATAGTCTAGGTTGAGAACTGTTATTGGCACATCTTCATCGTCATCATCTTCATCATCCTGTTGGTGAGTGCCCTCCCACATGAATGTGACATCATCGTCATCTTCGACTACCTCTTCTTCCTGGAAAAAATCCTCTCCCGGAGAGTATTGCACCTTGTTTGTTGTCATGAAGAATCCTCGAGGAATCTCAGGGGTAACCCAGCCAGTATCTCTTTCAGAAGAAGCTTTACTCTTCTAAAAGTTGTTGTTCTCAGCGTTGTCAATTATGCATGGCATTTCGTATCTGTTGAACATCATTTCCTGCACAAAATGACCGAGCTGCATTGTCAGGTTAAATGAACTGAATCATGCGAACTGCAATGTGTTTGAAAGGGTACTGCGAAGTATTGCATGCTGACTGCATCACCCCGCAAGGTGAACTGAAGCAACCACACTGCATCGTTATCCATAATGAACCTATACAAGCATACTACATAACCGAGCAAGTGCACTACATTTTTCACCACGACGAACTGAAGCAACCGCACTACATAATTTTTGGAGGCGTACTGGACTACGTGTACTGCTTTGTCTGGAATAAGTAAACTGAGATAGTTGAGGGAGTGTACTGCTTACCTCATGTTCTAGTGCTTTCTTGCATTTGCATGAAGAAGTTCCCCTCTTGTCCGTTTGTAGAACTTTTGTGTTCACCCGTGTAGTCCACTTACCCTTCAGAAGTTCATGAGCGGTCTGGACATTGCTCAAGGTGAGTGGTGACGGAGGATTTTCTCTGAAGGTCGTTGCAGACTTATTCCAAGAAGATGACATGGATGAACAAACCTTGCGCACAATCCTCCTTGCTCGAATTGGTTTGATGTCGAGGCAGCAACAATCCACATCTGATGAAGTACAGCTAATAGAAGGCCCGGAGGAGTTCGGCGGCGGCGCTACCGAGCTGCTACTGCGGAAGAAGGCTGATATACTAGCGGGGGAGGTGTTGCTCGGGTGCTGCCGCGGAAGAAGGCCGAGAGGCGACGGGCGGCGTTGCTGCTTGGCTGCTGCCGCGGAAGAAGGCCAGGATCGGAGGGGCGGCGTCGCTGCCGGCCGCCACCGCGGAAGAAGGCCGGGAGGGAAGGGGCAGTGGCGCTCCCAGGCCGCTGCCGCAGGAGAAAGCGTGGAGGGGAAGGGCGGCATCGCTCCCAGGCTGCTGCCGCGGAAGAAGGCGGGGAGGGGAGGGGCGGCGGCGCTCCCGGACCGCTGTCGCGGAAGAAGGCGGGGAGGGGAGGGGCGGCGGCGCTCCCGGACCGCTGCCACGGAAGAAGGCTGGGAGGGGAGGGGCGGTGGCGCTCCCGGACCACTGTCGTGGAAGAAGGCGGGGAGGGGAGGGGCGGCGGCGCTCCTGAACCGCTGCCGCGAAACAAGGCGGGAAGGGGAGGGGCGGCGGCGCTCTGGTGGCGAATGCGCAGAATAAGGCTGGTGTTGTTAGAATAAGGTCTTAAGGGGTGTCGTTAGAATAGACCCACCCTTTTGATTTCTTTTAAACCGTTAAAAGTTTAGCGACCCTTAACTAGTTCTGTGGCAAGCTATGGTAGACACAATTTTACCTATATATATACATATATATATATAGAGAGAGAGAGAGAGAGAATGAGGCAGGCTCTGGCGCAGAAGGACCTTGATCTTGTCGCAGCACAGAAGGAGGCTTAGGAGAAAACAACACTCGCCGATAAGAAGCTGGCTTCAGTCGGGGTGCTAGAGGAAGATAACACCAAGCTTGTCGGGTGGTGGGTGCGACATATGCCAACGGGTGGCTTATCATTGTGGGAGCCAGTAAGACATCGCCGGTGCCTGGAAACGGGATAAGGCGAAGACATGCACGCCGGCGGATCTTACCCAGCTTAGGGGCTCTCCGTGGAGATAACACCCCTACTGCTGCTCTGCGGGGTCTCCGCATGTTCACTAGATGAATCAAGTAGCTACACAACGCTCCTTGAGCTGTTTGGTGGGAGGAGGAAGAAGGGCACGGCTAGCCTGCTTCTTCTCCTTGTGTGGTGTCTAGAACTAGCAAGGGGTCGAACCATTTGCATGGGTGCCTCGGGGGGTTTATATAGGCCTACCCCCCGGGGGTACAATGGTAATCCGTCTGGGCGTGGGGCCCAGCCGTCTGTGACTGCACTCGCCGGCTTCTGCGCCGGCTGCTGGGGCCCGCCGACTGGTGGGTCCCGCCGGCTGCCGGCCCCTTGGTCGACAGGCAGGCCCCATTGTCCAGGGCCCGGTCGGCGGCTGGTTACTGTGGCTTCATCTTGGTGACGTGGGCTTCGTCGTGGTAGGTGCGGCTACAATGCCGCCGCCCGTCGGGCGATCGCTGTAGCCTCACCGCGTCTTGTCTCCTTAATGGGGCGTCTCCTTCGAGGGAGGCGGCCAGCCGGCTGCGGGGAGCCGGCTCTGTGTTGGGCCGACTGGTTGGAGGCGTTGCCGCCTTCGGGCATCTCTCTGCTCAAAGGGGCCCACCATCTGTGGGCCACGCTGGCGGCCCTTCGTGGGTGACACCAAAGTCAACATGGCCACAGTGCTGCGCCGGACGGGTCATGCCTACTCCGTACGGCGCACTGTGCCAGGCGTGCTCCGGGATTCGGGGGTGGCAGGCTTCACTGTAGCCACGCCCCATCACACCGCCGTTAGGTGGGTGCAAACTTTGAGGGTACGGTCTTGACCGCTTTATGGGAGCCGGCTTCTTGGAGTCGGCCTTCTCATGGCCGGCTTCTTGGAGTCGGCCTTCTCATGAGGGCTAAAGTCGGACCGCCTTCCGAAAGCCGGCCTGGGTAGCAGCCAGCAAGGGGAAGGTGGCCCCATGTCGTGGATTCTTGAGACCCGGGCGGGCTCATAATTTTTTCAGAAGGGCCAGGGGAAGCCGGCTAGGCTACCCATGGCTATTTACTCCGACAGTAGTCCCCAAAGCTGATCGAGCTCCGAGGTGAGCAGGGGGACGAGAAGCATGGTCAGCTTCCCATCCTGAAGAGCCGGCTTTGCGGGCGTATGCCGACTTCAGAGAGCCCCGCGTCTTGTAGGCGGGAGGAAGGGGGGGCCTGCGTGCTGACCATGGGCCCTCCCGCGGCCACGTGGCAGCGGGATCCTGCGAGCGCACGCACGCGACGGGACGCCGCCGCAGGCTCGGGCCCGCCACTCGCGAGCCTTGTTCCGGGCGCGGATCTTCCGTGGCCCACAGGGGCAGCTCGCCTTCCCGAGGCAGTTTTGTTTTGCCGTTAAGGCTCAATAATCGCGGGACATGGGGAGTGGGCACGATTGATCCCCACGCTTCCCCACGCCACGCCTCCTCGGCTCCGCCACGCGAGCCTATAAGTGGGGGGAGGAGGGAGAGCGACAGAGGTTCGCACGCTCTCTCTCGCTCCACCCCTCCTAATCCTCGTTTCTTCCTCTTGTTGCCGCCGCAGCCTCCCGTCTCAGCGCCGCCGCGTCTCCACATCGCCTCGCTCCCATGGCGTTGTCAAGCTCGTGGGACGGCTCCAACGTCCATCAAGACCATGTGGAGTTACTCCGCCAGACTCGGCGCCTGCCCGGCGCCAACCTCGTGCAGGTCCGCCTGGCGCCGGAGACGGAGATCTCGCCGGCGTCGGAGGAGGGCGGGCAGGTCGTCTTCCGCTCGCACTGCCTGCGCGGCTTCGGCCTTCCGGTGAGCGGATTTCTGCGCTCCTTCCTCGAGTTCTACAACCTCCAGCTGCATCACCTCACGCCCAATGCGGTGATGCTGCTGTCGGCCTTCGTCTCCCTCTGCGAAGGCTTCTTGGGGCTGCTCCCCACGGTGGAGCTCTGGGGAGAGTTCTTCCAGAGCAAACTCGGCACCGTCGTCGCTGGCGTGCCCGCACCCTGCGGGGCCTTCATCGCCATGAGGAGGGCAAACGAGAACAATCTATTCCCGTCCATCCCCCTAATCCAGTCGGTGAAGGTCTAGCAAAAATCATACTTCTACATGAGGAACGTCGCCGAGCAAGGAGACTACATCAACCTGCCGGCTTACATAGCCGGCCCGCCGGCTGGGAGGCAGCCCTCGTGGGGTTTCCGGTCCTGGTCACTGTCTCCGTCCGGGAACGTCGCCGTCTCCCAGCTTCGGGTGATGATCCAGTCGAAAGGCCTGCGCGGGGCCGACTTGGTGGCCGCCTTCGTGGAGCGCCGGATTCTTCCTCTCCAAAGCCGGCCCCATATGATGTGTCAGATGAGCGGCCGCTTCGTCCCAAGCCGGCTGAGCACATGGGAAATGCCCCACGCGGAGGTGGCGCTCATGGTTAATTACATCGCCAACTGCAAGCTCGCCGGGGACTGGCAATACGGCAAGGCGCCGTATTCTCGCGCCAATCCTCCGCCCGTGGTAAGTTTCTCTCTCTATCTTCTTTTTGTCGTCAGCCAGCTTCGTGATGGCCGGCTTCTGACCAGTCGGTTCTTTTGAGCAGAACCCTCTTCTTCCGCCGCCGGCCGGGGCGGCAGGGATTGAACGCCAGTATGCCCCCGACCGTACGGTGGACGACGTTGACGACCCGGACTTGGGGGCGGCCGCCATGGAAGACGCCGTCGTGGGGGACAACGCCGAGCCTGGAGGCTCAAGGTTCACCGCGAGCTTCGAGGATTGGCCGGACGATGCTGAAGCCGAAGTCGCCCCGCGTCGCCAGCCGGCGGCCGACTATCAGGGCGCGGGCTCGTCCGTCGCACCGGCCGCCAGCAGCGCGCAGAAGCGCCGGGCCGCTCCAGGCCTCTTCGGCCGTCAGCCGAAGAAGTCCAAGCCCTCCACCGTGGCGACAAAACGAGACGAGGCGGCCGTGAAGGCGGCCCGCTTCCGCCAGGCGGTGAAGCAGCCTCAGGCGGTTTCAGCGTAAGTCGCCGATTGCCTGGTCGCATGCCCTTCATCATTCTCTTTCTCTTCGAATATTCTTCTTAACCTTTTCTCGCTTGCTGGACAGGGTGCCGCTTTCTCTTGAGCGGGGTCCGGGCGGCTCCGTCGTGGGGCCGGCTGGAGGGTCTTCGAGCTCCTGCCGCGGTTCCGTCAGGGAGGCCACAGAACGGAACGCCCGCGAAGCGTGGGAGGAGCGCGAGGCGGCAGAGAAGGCGGCCGCCCAGGCGGCGAGGGAGCAGGCCGACGCGGCAGCCAAGGCCCAGACGGAGGCGGCTACCGCGGAGACGGAGGCGGAAAGCTCGCGCAACTAGCCTCCGCTGCTCACCATTCCTCTCCGAGCCGTAGCCCCGACACCCAATTGCCCTTGGTGGAAGAGGTCGTCCAAGACCCGCCGCTGATGGAGAGGGGGGAGGACCCCATGGCCTTCGCGAGGAGAGCGCCGCCAGCAGCGCCAACCGGAGCGGGCCAAGGCGGCCAATCGTCAGCGGTGCCAGAGGGGCCGACCGGAGGTGAGCCGGAGAACAGAGCCGGCCTCGAGGTGCAGCCGGCGACGAGCCGGCGCGCAGGGGGAGGCGCCGCTCCGCCGGAGTTGCGCCGAGTCGTGGGCGCAGGCCAGTCGGCGGAAGATCTGGAGGCGGCCAGCACTGCCACGTCTGAGTGGACTCCCAGCGGGGGGACTGGCGAGCTGAATGTGGCGGCTCAAGGGGTCCGGAGCCGGCTGCAAGCTCAGGCCGCCCTGCTGCAACAGTTCACCCAGGAGTTCTTGTCGACGCGATCCACCATCCGGGTGAGTCCTTCGTTCTTGGCTGCTTTGCTTTCTTAATTTCTTCCGTGGGGGCGCGTCAGCGCACCCACTGGGTGTAGTCCCCGAGATTTGGGCCGACTGCTGCGCAATCGGGTCGGATCTTTCTCGACGGCTACCTTACTTTGCTTTTTTCTGAACTTTCAGGAATATCACAACCTTCGTGCTGCCGCCTTCAACTCCCAGGCTCGGGAGTTGAGCCGGAAGACCGACGACCTGGCCGACAGCCGAAGTAAGTGCTCGATCTTGTCTGTCTCCTGTGGGGGCGCGTCAGCGCACCCACTGGGTGTAGTCCCCGAGATTCGGGCTGACTGCTGAGCAGTCGGGTCGGATCTTCCTTAACGACTCTTTCCTTATTGGTTTTTCTTTTTCTCTGTCTTCAGGGGCCAACGCCGACTTGAGGAACGAGCTCGTCAAAGCGAAGGCCGCCCTTCACACCAAGGAGTCCGAGTACGCCGCCTTGGTCCAGGAACGGGATCGCCTAGCCAAGAAGCTGGCCGACCAAGAGGAGGGCCACAAGGCGGCCCTGCAGGCGGCACAGGATAGCGAAGCCGCCTTGAAGGCGGAGTATGAGACCGAGGCGGCGAGCTGGTCTGAGACCCGGCGAGCCCTGGATGAAGGCTTCGGCCGGATCGAGGATTTGATCGACGGTAAGCCGCCTTCCTCGCCCCTCTCCTGCCCCTTGCCGCCTGGGTTTTTGGCTTATCTTGAGCTACCGCTTGTTTTTGGTGCAAACTACTTCCCCGGCTACTCCACCTTTGCCGCCCAAAGCATTGAGGCCCATCGCGAGGCGCGTCGTCAGGCGGGGGCCAAGATCGCGCCGGATGCGAACCGGACACTTGAGGAGCAGCTCCTGGCTGTCCAGGCGCGGTTGCAGCCGGCTCATCGGATGCTTCGCTGGCTTCAACGTGCCGGGGCGCAAGTGTTGGCCGCCCTCTGGCCCAGCGAGACAATCCCCCGCACCCCAAGCCGAACTGCCGACTGGCTGGAGGTCGCAGTTGGTCGCTTTGAGGCTTGGAAGGCGTCGGCGGCCCGCCTCAGAGCCGGGCGGGCGTTGGAGTTCGTTCGGTCTTGGTACCCAGGGCTGAGCCTGGACCAACTGCGCACTTGGTGGATGGAGGCCGACGCGGAGCTGGAGGAGGTGAGGCCGGCTATCACCCAGCGAGCTTCGACGATCGCCGAGTGCACCGACATCAGCGTTTTCGCACCCGAAATCGATGATGACGGCGTTGCTCAGCCGGAGGAGTGGTTCGGGCTGAACCCGGCGGTGGGCGAGGACTCGGCGGAGGAGATTGCCTCCAGCGACGAGGGCGAGGATGACGAAGAGGAGGACGGCGAAGACGTCGAGCCGGCTGGTGGAACAACCGGCCGACCTCAGGCCGACCGTGCCTCCAGCAACGAGGCGCGTGGAAGCGCGCCCTCTGCGGAGGCGGCGAGAAAGCCGAAGTTCGCCAGCCGACCGCTCCTTCAGCCGGCACGACCGTCTCCACCAACCAGTCTGGCTCGTCGGCCGCTCCGCCAGCTTGACCTGCCGTCTTTATCTTTCCTGCTTGTTGTCTTTTGAACAATCTTTGTTAAGTTTTCGCAGTTCCACCCACTGGGGGTGTATCCAAACTATGTTGAATGCTGGCCTCTCGGAGGTCTTTTTATGTAAATATTATTATGTGCATGTTTGGTTTCCATTCGCGTATGCTTTTTATCCTTAGGCTTTTTCCTTTGCCGCCTTCCCTCTTTGGGGAGGCAAGTACTTGAGCTTTCTTGGATTGAAGTGAAGTGAATGGAAACCGGCCGGCCGGCTACTCTGGTAGCCATTCGGCGGTGGGAGAAAAACCGACTTTTGTTATATTAGTCCGTTAGTCCCTAGCCGTTTTTCGTGTGGGCACCCGCTCCTGCCTTTAACTCTTGCCAGCCGGACAGCCGGTTCTTCAAACTGCGACTTTTGGCAAGAGAAGGCTTGGGAGCCGGCACACTACTTGTCTGACTGCGGGTAGGACTTCTAACATAACTCCAGTCGGCCAGTCCCCGAGCCGACTAGTCGAACTCGGTGCCAGACGGAACAAGTAAATGAAATGACAAGGTCATAAGCATGATATTTTTCATTCATAAATGAGGGATGGCAGTCCCCGAGCCCTCCTCGGGGGGTCTATTGTCTCGTACTTAATACAAAAGTTAGCGTGATACATACTGCATTTCATCAACTGTAAAATCTTCGAAGGAGGTTGGCGTTCCATGGTCGTTCCGACTCCTTGCCGGAGTCGTCTCTCTTGCGTGCCTTCGGCTTCTGTGCATCGATCAGGTAGTAGGAGTCGTTGCCTAGAGCTCGGCTGATGACGAAGGGGCCTTCCCAAGGGGCTGAGAGCTTGTGCTGGCCGGCTGTTCGCTGGATCAGCCGGAGCACAAGATCGCCCTCTTGGAAAGATCTTGGCCGGACCTTCCGGCTGTGGTAGCAGCACAAACCCTGCTTGTAGATGGCAGACCGGCTGAGGGCTAACAGCCGGCTTTCTTCCAGCAGGTCGACGCCGTCTTCTCGTGCTTCCTTGGCCTCCGCTTCCGTGTACATGGTTATTCGAGGCGAGTCGAACTCGATGTCAGTTGGGATGACCGCCTCGGCACCATATACAAGGAAGAAAGGGGTGAAGCCGGTTGACTTGTTTGGTGTAGTGCGCAGACTCCAGAGGACAGCCGGCAGCTCATCGAGCCAACAGCCGGCTGAGCGCTCCAGAGGTACGACCAGTCGAGGCTTGATGCCGGAGAGGATGAGGCCGTTGGCTCGCTCGACCTGGCCATTTGACTGTGGGTGGGCGACGGATGCTAATTCCAGTCGGATACCTTGGGCTACGCAGAAGCGTGCCAAGGCTCCTTTGGCAAAATTCGTGCCATTGTCGGTGATGATGCTGTGTGGCATGCCGTACCGGGTTGTTATGTCTGCGATGAACGTCATAGCAGTCGGCCCATTCAGCCTCTTGATCGGCTTTGCCTCAATCCACTTGGTGAATTTGTCCGCGGCGACGAGCAAATGCGTCATGCCGCCGCGTGCCGTCTTGAATGGGCCCACCATGTTCAGTCCCCAAATGGCGAAGGGCCAAGTGAGGGGAATGGTCTTGAGTGTTGAAGCCGGCATGTGTTACTTGGAGCTGAAGAGTTGGCATCCCTTGCAATGCTTGACTAATTCTTTGGCGTCATCCAAAGCAGTCGGCCAAAAGAAACCGTGGCGGAAGGCTTTGGTGACAAGTGATCGAGGCCGCATGGTGGCCGCATTCTCCTTGGTGAATGTCTCTGAGGATTGCAATGCCCTTCTCTTGCTCGACGCATCGTTGGAGGATTCCGGTGACACCGTGCTTGACTAGTTCTCTGTTGACGATTATGTATGCTCCGGCTCGACGTTGGACTTGTCTTGCTTCTGTTTCGTCGGCCGGCAGGTCTTGGTTTACTAGGAAGTTGAGGATGGACTGAGCCCATGATGGAGCCGCGACTTCTTCTACTGCCAATGTGGCTATTGCCACCAGGGTGGGCGGGCTGGGTGGTGAAATGCTGGAGTCGGCCGCCGGCTATTGTGCTGGTACAGTCCCCGGGCCGGCTACCGTAGTCCCCGAGCCGGGTGTGGCAGTCCCCAAGCCGGTTGCCAAAGTCCCCGAGCTGGGTGCCGAAGTCCCCGGGCCGGCTGCGGGAGTCTTGGGGTCGCCTGCTTGGTTCTTCAAGCCGGACCCGGCCGCATCGGGGTCAGGCGGCACGAAGATGGAGTCGGACTTTGGAGACGGCTTGATGGACGGCTTGAGGATGCGTTGTAGAGCGACGCCGGTTGGAATTGCTTGCTGAGTGGAGCCTATTCGGGCCAGGGCATCGGCTGGCTCGTTGTCGGCTCGTGGTACGTGGAGGAACTCGCATCCTTCAAAGTATCTGCTGAGTTGTTGGACCAGGAAGCGGTAGCTCGCCATATTTGCGTCCTTGGCGTCCCAGTCGCCGGATGATTGCTGGACCACCAGGTCCGAGTCGCCATAACATAGGATCCGGCGAATGCCAAGTTCTTTGGCAAGCCGGAGCCCGTGTATGAGCGCCTCGTACTCGGCCACGTTGTTGGAGGTGGCAAAGTGGATCTGCAGCGTGTATCTGAGCTTGTCGCCTTTGGGAGAGGTAAGGACGACACCGGCTCCCAAGCCAGTGCGCATCTTGGACCCGTCGAAGTGCATGCGCCAATGGGTGGAGTCGGGAGCCGGCGGCAGGTAATGGGTCTCGGCCCAGTCGACGAGGAAGTCGGCTAGTTCTTGGGACTTGATGGCGGTGCGGGGCTGGTAGAAGATCGTGTAGGGGGGCAGCTCGATGGCCCATTTCGCCACCCGGCCAGATGCGTCCCGGCTGCCTATGATCTCGGCCAGCGGGGCGGTGCATACGACCGTGACGGGATGCTCTTGAAAGTAGGGCTTCAGCTTCTTGGCGGTGAAGTACACGCCGTAACACATCTTCTGGTAGTGCGGGTAGTTCTGCTTTGAGGCGGACAGCACCTCGCTCAAATAATACACCGGCCTCTGGACCGGCTGGGCTCGGCCTTCTTCTGGGCGTTGGACTACGATGACGGTGCTGACCACCCGGCTGGTTGCGGCGATGTAGAGGAGCATGGGCTCTTTCTCAGTCGGCGCCGCCAGAACGGGCGGCGTGGCCAGCATCTTCTTCAGCTCGTGAAAAGCTTGGTCGGCCTGGTCGTTCCACTCGAAGTGAGTGCTCTTCTTCATGAGGCGGTAGAGGGGGAGAGCTTTCTCTCCGAGCCGGCTGATGAAGCGGTTCAAGGAGGCCAAGCACCCAGTGAACTTCTGAATGTCTCGAAGCTTGGTGGGGATCGCCATTCTCTCGATGGCCTTGATCTTCACCGGGTTGCATTCGATGCCGCGTTCGGAGACCAGGAAGCCTAGGAGCTGGCCGGCTGGCACTCCGAACACGCATTTCTCAGGGTTGAGCTTGATTTGAAATCGGCGCAAGTTCTCAAACGTTTCCTTGAGGTCTCCCAGCAAGGTGCCACGCTTCTCCGTCTTCACCATGATGTCGTCCACGTAAACGTGAGCGTTTCTGCCGAGTTGCTTGAGGAGGCACTTCTGCATGCAACGCTGAAAAGTGGCACCGGCATTTCTCAAGCCGAATGTCATAGTTAGGTAGCAGAAGGCTCCAAATGGCGTGATGAAGGCGGTCTTCAGGCGGTCGTCCGGATCCAGCTTTATCTGGTGATATCCGGAGTAAGCATCCAAGAAACTCAACAGCTCGCATCCGGCTGTGGAGTCTATCACTTGGTCTATCCTTGGCAGGGTAAAGGGATCTTTGAGGCAGGCCTTGTTGAGGCTTGTGTAGTCTATGCACATGCGCCACTTGTTCTTCTTCTTTAGCACGAGGACCGGGTTGACGAGCCACTCTGAAAAGAAAACTTCCATAATGAAGCCGGCTGCCAAAAGCCGGGCTATCTTCTCCCCTACAATCCTGCGTTTCTCCTCCGACAGTCGGCGAAGGGGTTGTCTGACTGGCTTTGCGTCTTCTCGAACGTGTAGTTTGTGCTCGGCGAATTTCCTCGGAACACCCGGCATGTCCTTGGGGGACCATGCAAAGATGTCCCGATTCTCACGGAGGAAATCGGCGATCTCGCCTTCCTATTTGCTGTTCAGGTTTGCCCCGATGACGGCAAACCTCTCTGGTTGCTTGGGTTCTAGAGGTATCTTCTTTGTCTCCTTGGCCGGCTGGAAAGATCCTTGAGCATCATGCTCCTTGGGGTCGGGGGACACGGCCGACTGCTTGCCGGCTATGGCCACGACTCAGTCCAACATCTTCTTTTCCTCGGCAATCACAAGGGACTCGGCCAGCCGGCTGCTGGCAGCCGTGCACTCAGAGGACTTCTTGTAATCGCCGGCTACGGTGATGACGCCTTTGGTGCTTGGTATCTTCGTCTTGATGTATGCATAGTGGGGAACTGCCATGAATTTGGCCAAGGCAGGTCGGCCGAGCGATGCATGGTAAGGGCTCTCCAGGTCCACCACTTCAAACCAGATCGCTTCCCGGCGGAAATGCTCCTTCTCCCCAAAAAGCACATCGATCTTGATCTTGCCAATGGGGGCGCAGGACAGGCTGGGTACGATGCCATTTAACACTGTCCGAGTAGGCGCGAGCCGCTTCGTCTTGACGTTTAGCTTCTCCAGGGTGTCACGATACAGGATGTTGATGCTGCTCCCGCCGTCTATCAACACACGGGAGAAGCGGGCGGCGCGTCTGTCCGTTGCAAGGGTGGCTTCTAGGACCAAAGCATAAGAGCCGGGAGACGGCATCACCTCTGGATGGTCGGCCCAGCTCCAGCTGATGGGCTTTTCTGACCAATGCATGTGTCCGGCGGGGTTGGCAGCGACCACGCTGACTTCCTGGTGCTCTCGGCGTTTGCTGCGCCGGTCTTCGGGCTGGCTTGTAAAGACGATGTAGGTTGCTTGCTCGTCGGGGAATTCGTCGTGCACGGCTCCGACTGCGGGCCGAGCGGCCGGAGACTGCGGGGCCGGAGGCGGCGGGCCGGCAGGCGGAGGTGGCATGAGCCCCTCGCCTTTAGAGATTCGGGTGAGCAAATGGCACTTCCGGGTTGTGTGGTTGGACGGCTTCGCGCCGCTGTGGAACTTGCACGGGGCGTCGAGAGTTTGCTCGTAGGAGAAAGCCGGCTGCCAAGCCGGCCTGCCGCCCTTGGGCTTCTTGGGCTCCGGTCGCTCTTCAGGCGGCGCGTCTTCGACTGTGGCCACCTGCCGACTGGCGGGAGGCGGTGCGGGGCCCTTGCGCTTGTGGTCATTCGAGTGGGGGTGTCGGCCGGAATCCCCAGCCGGCGTCTTGGGCGCCGGGTTGAGTACCTTTCCGGACGCGTCTACCCGAAGCTCAGTCTTCATCGAGGAGTCGGCGGTGGCATACTTGTCCGCTATGTCCAGAAGCTCGTCGAGGGTAGTCGGCTCGTCGCAGAGGAGCTTGTGCTTGAGGAGGGTGCCTTCTCGGCATCCGGCTATGAAGTATTCTATGGCTTGCACCTCGTGCACCCCTTCGCAGGAGTTGCGGAGCTCTTCCCAACGCGTGAGGTAATCGCGAGTGGACTCGGCGGGGCCTTGTACGCACAAGGAGAGCTGTCTGGGCTTGGGAGCCCGCTTGTAGGTGCTGGTGAAGTTGCGGATGAAAGCTTCGGTGAAATCTAGCCAACTGTTGATGCTGAGAGGCTTGAGGCTGTTGAGCCAAGTTCGCGTCGTGCCTTGCAGCATGAGGGGCACGTACTTCACGGCAACGCGCCGGTTGCCGTTGGCTATGCTGACCGCCGTGGAGTAGTCGATCAACCAATCTTCCGGCTTCACGGAGCCGTTGTACTTGGGCGTGTCTCTTGGGAGCGAGAACCCTTTGGGGAAGGGCTCGTCGCGGATGCGGGGGCCGAAGCAAGGCGGGCCGACATCGTCTTCTTCTTCCAACGCCAGGGATCGCGCCAGGCGGTCGATCCGATGGCGGGCGTCGTTCTCGCCGACTCCTTCGCGGCGACCTAGTCGGCCACTGAGAGTCGGGTGCGCCACCGGCGGCGGGGTGGGATATCTCTCTCCACGGGGTCGCGGTGGAGGCGGGTTGCCCCGCCATTCCATGGCTCGGGGATGGCCGTCCGCATCTCGCTCGATGGAGATTCGGGTCCGGCTACGGCTGGCAGCCAGCTCTTTCTCGCGCCGCGCGCGGGTGTCACTCGTAGCCGGCGTCCGGGATGTCGCGCCGTGATCTCGGCGCGGGGGAGGGCTTCCCGCGTGGGCGTCTGCTTCATGTCACTGCGCGGCTGCGTCAATCAGTTGCTGGATGCGCCGGGTCATGTGGGGGAGGTCTTCGGCCTCCAAGTCATCCAACTCGTCTACGGCCGCCTGGGCAGCATGCAAGTTCTCGAGCGGAGTGGCATAGACCGGGAGGTCAACTCCCAGCGTGTCCGCGATGACGGCGCTGCGTTGCTTGACATGGCCGGCCCAGCTCGGCCCGCCTGGGGCCGGCGTGCCGAAGGCGGCGCGGTCAGCTTCGCGCTGGTAGGCCTCAGTGAGGCATCTTACGGAAGCCAGCCTCCGGCCCTCTGCGAGGAGGGCGAGGCGGCGTGCCTCCAGTGCTTCATTGCCGGCATCAGCCGGGAGGGAGGTGGACAAGTCATGGGCCGCCGCGTGCGGGGCGTCATGGGCGCTCTCGCCGGCCGGGCCGCCGTGGCCGACAACCATCACTTCGGTAGTGACAGTATCGCAGCCGTCGGCTCGAGGGAGCAGGTCATTGTAGATCGTGACGTCGGTGGGGAAGGTGTCGAACGAGGCCGTGTTGGAGTCGACAGGCATCGGGTCGGTGGAGCCAACCGACTCCAGGTCCACAGCGGGCTCGCTGGAGACATGGAGCTGACCGAGAAGGGTGGCGAGATGGTCGGTGCCCGCATCGGAGGCGAGCTCGTCGGAGATGAGGGTTTCGTCGAGGAGGTCGGCGAGGGTGCTCGCCGCGCAGATGCTAGCGACGCCTTGTAGCGCGTCGTGGCAAGAGCCATCGGGCGTGCCGGGCTGGGTACGCTCGCAGGGGAGAAATAGGGTTCCCGTCCAGAACAGGTCTCCGGACGACGGTGCACCTAGCCCCATGGTGGGCGCCAAATGTCGGGTGGTGGGTGCGACATATGCCAACGGGTGGCTTATCATTGTGGAAGCCAGTAAGACATCGCCGGTGCCTGGAAACGGGATAAGGCGAAGACATGCACGCCGGCGGATCTTACCCAGCTTCGGGGCTCTCCGTGGAGATAACACCCCTACTGCTGCTCTGCGGGGTCTCCGCATGTTCACTAGATGAATCAAGTAGCTACACAACGCTCCTTGAGCTGTTTGGTGGGAGGAGGAAGAAGGGCACGGCTAGCCTGCTTCTTCTCCTTGTGTGGTGTCTAGAACTAGCAGGGGGTCGAACCATTTGCATGGGTGCCCCGGGGGGTTTATATAGGCCTACCCCCCGGGGGTACAATGGTAATCCGTCTGGGCTTGGGGCCCAGCTGTCTGTGACTGCACTCGCCGGCTTCTGCGCCGGCTGCTGGGGCCCGCCGACTGGTGGGTCCCGCCGGCTGCCGGCCCCTTGGTCGACAGGCAGGCCCCATTGTCCAGGGCTCGGTCGGCGGCTGGTTACTGTGGCTTCATCTTGGTGACATGGGCTTCGTCGTGGTAGGTGCGGCTACAATGCCGCCGCCCGTCGGGCGATCACTGTAGCCTCACCGCGTCTTGTCTCCTTAATGGGGCGTCTCCTTCGAGGGAGGCGACCAGCCGGCTACGGGGAGCCGGCTCTATCTTGGGCCGACTGGTTGGAGGCGTGGCCGCCTTCGGGCATCTCTCTGCTCAAAGGGGCCCACCATCTGTGGGCCACGCTGGCGGCCCGTCGTGGGTGACACCAAAGTCAACATGGCCATAGTGCTGCGCCGGACGGGTCATGCCTACTCCGTACGGCGCACTGTGCCAGGCGTGCTCCGGGATTCGGGGGTGGCAGGCTTCACTGTAGCCACGCCCCATCGCACCGCTGTTAGGTGGGTGCAAACTTTGAGGGTACGGTCTCGACCGCTTTATGGGAGCCGGCTTCTTGGAGTCGACCTTCTCATGGCCAGCTTCTTGGAGTCGGCCTTCTTGTGAGGGCTAAAGTCGGACCGCCTTCCGAAAGCCGGCCTGGGTGGCAGCCAGCAAGGGGAAGGCGGCCCCATGTCTTGGATTCTTGAGAGCCGGGCGGGCTCGTAATTTTTTCAGAAGGGCCAGGGGAAGCTGGCTAGGCTACCCATGGCTATTTACTCTGACAAAGCTGAAGAATGCTCTTGCCGAAGCTAATAGAGAAGTGAGCCATCTGAAGAAGGACAAAGTAGCCTTGAACGACAAGATTGAAGAAATTTCTCGGAAGAGAAATGACCTGGAGGCTTATCTGGAGGGACTTGCCAAGAAGTTATTCCTTATGCTCAAAGGTACCTTTCCTTGTCCGACTGTTTCTCTATTGTCGATTCACCATAAAGGCGTCGACTCATTAGTTCTTTGTGGTTGTAGAATTCTATCAAAACTCTGAGGAAGAAACTGGGCGAATTGAGACAAGCTTGGACCCCATCAATTCCCCTGTCAAGGATGAAGCTGCCATGAACGTGCTTCGACTGGAATCCCGTCTTGCCAGCGTTACAGACTACCTCGCTCGACTGAAGATTGCGGTGTCGCAGATCGACACGGCGCTTTGGCCAAAGGAGACGCTTCTAAATGACCTCGAGTCTTTGATGACTCGACTCAATGAGATCCCTGGTCGAGTGCTGGAATGGAAGAAATCGTCTGCTCGGTGTAGTGCTGACGTAGCTCTGACCCTTGTTCGCGTTCATTACAAGGAGGCCAAAGAAGAGAAGTTAGCAGCGATCAAGGTTGCTAACACCAAGAGACTTGACTTCCAGTGTTTTATGGAGACCTTCATTGCTGCTGCTACTTGAATTGTAGATGGAATCGACCTGGATGAGTTCATCGAGCCTGCCAGTCCTCCTCCTGTGGAGTGAACAAACTTTTTATGATCCAATTATATTTGCCTCGGTATGCCAAGTGGTTTTGTAACCATTAAACTCCTTCGGGCCTGATGCGTGAGTACTTTTATCTGCAGTTCTGAACTTTGTTGCTTTTGAATCTCTTCACTCTGAGTGGAACTTGATTCTTCATTCTAAATTGTTACTGATTCTATGATGCAACTCTGTCGAGTGGACCATGGACAAGGGCACTTGGTGCCGTCCATGACTTACACCTCGTCGTCCATGCGGATCAGGATGGAGCGGACGCTATACTTGTGTCGCAGCTCCGTCCAGTGGGTCATGGACAACGGCACTTGTTGTTGTGCATGACCTGCACCTCGTCATCCGTGCGGATCAGGATGGAGCGGACGTTATACATGTGTGGCAGCTCCGTCGAGTGGGTCATGGACAAGGGCACTTGGTGCTGTGCATGACCTGCACCTCGCCGTCCTTGCGGATCGGACGGTTTTTAACTTAGGCGAGTACGAGACTGCAGCTAAGCCTCTGAGTGGGAGGATTGCTCTCCACTCGGTAGGATTTAGGAAACTTAGGTGAGTATGGAACTGCAGCTAAGCCCCCGAGTGGGAGGATTGATCTCCACTCGGTAGGATTTTTTAAACTTAGGTGAGAACGGAACTGCACCTAAGCCCCCGAGTCGGAGGATTGCTCTCCACTCGGTAGGATTTTTTAAACTTAGGCGAGTACGGAACTGCAGCTAAGCCCCCCAGTGGGAGTATTGCTCTCCACTCAGTAGGATTTTTTAAACTTAGGCGAGTACGGAACTTCAGCTAAGCCCCCGAGTGGGAGGATTTCTCTCCACTCAGTAGGATTTTTTTAAACTTAGGCGAGTACAGAACTGCAGCTAAGCCCCCGAGTGGGAGGATTGCTCTCCACTCGGTAGGATTTTTTAAACTTAGGCGAGTATGGAACTGCAGCTAAGCCCCCGAGTGGGAGGATTGCTCTCCACTCGGTAGGATTTTTAAACTTAGGCGAGTACGGAACTGCAGCTAAGCCCCCGAGTGGAAGGATTGCTCTCCACTCGGTAGGATTTTTTTAACTTAGGCAAGTACGGAACTGCAGCTAAGCCCCCGAGTGGGAGGATTGCTCTCCACTCGGTAGGATTTTTTAAACATAGGCGAGTATGGAACTTCAGCTAAGCCCCTGAGTGGGAGGATTGCTCTCCACTCGGTAGGATTTTTTAAGCTTAGGCGAGTATGGAACTGCAGCTAAGCCCCCGAGTGGGAGGATTGTTCTCCACTCGGTAGGATTTTTTAAACTTAGGCGAGTATGGAACTGCAGCTAAGCCCCTGAGTGGAAGGATTTCTCTCCACTCGGTAGGATTTTTCAAACTTAGGCGAATTGGATTCGCAGCTAAGCCCCCGAGTGAGAGGCTTGCTCTTCACTCGGTAGGATTTTGTTTTCGAAACTTAGGCAAATCGGATTCGCGGCTAAGCCACCCACTAGGGGATTTTGAACACATGTATAAGCAATAACAATCATTTAGGAGACTGTAAAACCATGTCTTTGATAAACAAACTGAAAGGTACTTCTTATTACATCTCAACAGTCTGAATGCTTAAGTATAAAAATGGCGGAGCAGCTCCGCATTCCAAGCGCGTGCCTCGTCCTTCTTGTGTTCCACATTGTACAGGTGGTATGCTCCATTGTGGAGCACTTTGGTGATGATGAAGGGGCCTTCCCAGGCGGGAGCAAGCTTGTGTGGTCGTTGCTGATCCACTCGGAGAACCAAGTCCCCTTCCTGAAATGCTCGACCTCTTACGTTTCTAGCATGGAACCGACGAAGGTCTTGCTGGTAGATGCTCGACCTGATCAGGGCCATTTCGCTTTCCTCTTCCAGAAGATCAACAGCGTCTTGCCGGGCTTGTTCTGCTTCTGCCTCTAAGAAAAGCTCTACTCGCGGGGCATGGTGGAGTAAATCAGTCGGCAGCACGGCTTCGGCTCCATAGACCATGAAGAAGGGAGTCTAGCCAGTCGACCGATTTGGCGTTGTTCTCAGACCCCACAGTACTAATGGTAACTCATCCACCCAGGCACCAGCCACGTGCTTGAGGTCGCGCATTAATCTGGGCTTCAACCCTTGGAGGATCAAACCATTTGCTCTTTCTGCTTGTCCATTCGACTGTGGGTGAGTGATACGTCTCCAACGTATCTATAATTTTTGATTGCTCCATGCTATATTATCTACTATTTTGGACATTATTGGGCTTTATTATCCACTTTTATATTATTTTTGGGACTAACCTATTAACCGTAGCTCAGCCCAGAATTGCTGTTTTTTTGCCTATTTTAGGGTTTCGAAGAAAAGGAATATCAAACGGAGTCCAAACGGAATGAAACCTTCGGGAACGTGATTTTTTCGCCGAACATGATCCAGGAGACTTGGACCCTACGTCAAGAAACAAGGGAGGAGGCCACGACGTAGGGGAGCGCTGTCGTGGTTCTAACTCTGACAGTGATGTAGGGGGGTATGTATGGAGAGGCTAGATCTTAGCTATGGAGGAGTTGTAATTACACGAGGATTACGAGTTCAGGCCTTTCTCGGAGGAAGTAACAGCCCTACGTCTCGGTGCCCGGAGGCGGTCGACTGAATTATGTGTGTATGAATAACAGGGGTGCGAACCTTTGATACTGAGGAAGGGGGTGGCTTATATAGAGTTCGCCAGGCCCCTCCAGCCCTCAGCAATGCAGGGTTTAAAGTACATTAAGACTGGGGGTTACTGGTAACGCCCCTAATAAAGTGCTATGATGACCATAAAAGCTACTTAATGACCGACCATTTGCGTGCAGGGTGACTTTAGATCTCCTGGCAGTCGAGTGGTTGGATCTTGGTCGAGTGATTGCTTCGTGGTCGAGTGTCTTGAATCCGTCGAGTGGGATACCTCCAAGTCGATTGAAAGGTGCCTTCTTCTAGGGATGTCCTTGGGTAGGGTACTTAGTACAGGTCCATGCCCCTACCCTAGGTACATAGCTTCATCATTAGCCCCCGAATGGATCGAGGTTCGAGAGGGGAAGGAGTTGGGGATCTTTCCGACTGGTTCTTCATGTTATATGAACGTCTTGTTTGGGATCAATTGTCACGGATGACGTCGTCAACTTCTTTCAGTCGCCTTGATCCATTCTTGGCCTCTTGTCGAGTGAATTTCTTTACTTGTGAAGTTCCGAGTGACGGTGTGAAAGGGATCTTCTGTTTGACGAGTTGTTCTGCGGCCCGTGGATTTTGCGGGATTTGAATTTCGGGAAGCGCGCGGGACGGGGGCGGCCGCAGTAAACGAATGGGATAGGACGGAAGCTCCTCGATCCCCGCGCCACCTTTTTCGCCACGTACCGCACGCGCGCCTGTTGCGGGATTTGACGGGATTGCCTGGGCCTACCAGTCAGCCACTCGGAAGCAACCTCTTATAAGCTGCCGGCTCGGGACCCCCGAGCAGTGCGCCTTCACTTTTCCCCCTTCCTTCACAAGATCCTCCGCCACCTCCGCTCTCACCTTGGTGCCGTAGGTCTATTCGAGCTTCGCCGGCGACGATGGTGAAGGAGAAGACGTCGGCTCTGGAGCGCGTGAAGAAGGCGGCGGTGCAGGGGAAGGGGAAGAAGTCCGCTCGGGGCGGATCTTCCTCGAGGACTTCTCTGCCCAAGGATTGGATCCAGGGCGACTGGATGCTGTCGGCGATTCGGCAGGATGATCTCGATGATCTGGCCGAGGGGGGATTCATTCCCCACAAATCTGCGCGTCTCCCGGGGAAAGAAGTCGAACCCCAGCCTCTTGATGGTGAGTGCGTCCTCCTCACCACCCATATCAATCGCGGATTCTCTCTGCCTCCTCATCCTTTTTTCCGGAGCTTCTTGAACTTCTTCGGAGCGCAGCTCCATCACTTTACTCCCAATTCTATTGTGTATCTTGCTGCTTTCATTTCCTTGTGTGAAAACTTCTTGGGTTGCCGCCCCCACTGGGGACTCTTCAAGCACATCTTCGCTTGCTGCTCTTAGTGGGTCAAGAAGGCCAAGTCGAGTGACGAACGGACGCAGGTGATCCAGCTGTGCGGGGGCCTGGCGATCCAGATGAGGGGAAAAAGTTCCTTTCCGTCTATCACTTTTCCCGAGTTAGTCCGCGGGTGGCAGTTGACTTGGTTTTACTGTAAATACCAGGTGACCCCAGGACAGTCGACTGGGCTTCCCCCTTTTTCTCTGAATCGAGCGCAAAAACCTGCCTCTCTGAAAGTGACGCCGGAGGAAAAGGCGCAAGTCAAGGTGCTGGTCGGTCGAGTGGTTCAGCTTGTCCGCGAGGGTGTGACTGGCATGGACTTGTTGGAAGTCTTCCTTCGGAGGCGCATCCAACTGCTTCAGGCTCGTGACCACCCGATGTGGCTGTACTCGGGTCTCGAAGACACCACTCGGATTCACCCAGAGGAGGTCACTGACGAGATGTTGGAAGGGTGGCTGTCGAGTATCACAGGGAACAAGGACAACCCCCGAGGAGCCAGGAGGATTCCTCCACTCGACCAAACATACGAAGTGGACAAGGTCTGACCTTGCGTTTCCGACTGTGATCTTGCTTTCTTTATTTGTTCTCTTTGGATCAGTCGATTGACTTTTGTCTTGTTTGCTGTCCTCTAGGCCATTACTGAGGTGTACTCGACACCCAATGGCACACAGGAGCAGGCCGAGGAAGGAGAGGCGAGCGGAGGCAAAAGTGGAGACGAGAGAGAAGAGTGGGAATCTGACGGCGAAGGAGAGGGGGATGACGACGACGACTCCGGTGAAGAGGAGGAGGAAGAAGTCGAACCTCCCCGCTCGGAACGGCGATCCAAGCTTACACACAACCCTGCGCGGGAACGTGGTAAGGCGACTGTCCCTGTTGGGCAGTCGTCGAAGCGCCCTCGGACCTCATCTCGAGCGCCGACAGAAAAAGCTCCCAAGCACCCGCGCGCGACGCCGTCCAAGGTGCCCAAGGCTCTGCCCAAGATGAAGATGACTGTCCCCACCATTTCTGGGTAATAGTAGAATTTGTTTTCCTTTGTTGAATGTGACGGACTCTTGGTCGACTCATTGAATAAGCTGACTGACTTTCGAAATTCACAGTGCTGCCACCTCGGAGATCTCCGCCAAGGACGATGATCAAGAGATGGAAGACGCTGTTACCTCCAACCCCAGTATGATTACTGATGCTCTGCTTTTAGTCGGCTGACGATTTCTTATAATTCTGGTTGATTGGATTTTTCTTGTAGCTCCTCCTCATGTCATTGACCTCCCTGATGATGACGACGAAGTGCCGCTGAGGGCGTGAAGGAACAGGAGGGCGCCGGCTGGCAAGACCCCACAAACTACTCTGGCGCCTGAGGCCGTAGTCCGGGAGGGTGGTGATACCACTCGGGCTTCTGTGACCTTCGCTGTACCTCTGACGAGTGTCCGGCCTTCGACGTCGACTGCAAATCCACCTTCGCTTTTTGCCACACACGACGTCCCTGAGGACCAAGTGGGTGCCGCTAAAGAGGCTATACGCCAAGCGGGGATCATGATGGAGCAAGTGAAGGTGGTTCGGGAAGCCAGCCAAGCAGCTTATGACGTGAGTTCAGCTCTTCAAAGCAACGTCCAGGTCAGTCGATGCACCGCTTGTTCTGTTAGGGTATCCTATCTAAAGAATCTCTTTTCCGAAGATCTTTATATCTGTACACCCACTGGGTGTGTCTATTAATCTTTTTGACGAGTGGGGGCATGCTAAGTGCACCCACTAGGTGTAGTCCCCGAGACTACGGTGGACTGCTGGCAGTCGACTGTAGTCTTTATATTGTGTTGCTTTAGTTGAACTTCTTCACTCGGTCTGGTCAGGCCATGTCGAATGGAACTGTACACGGTCAACTACGGGCAGTCGATTTTTTTTTGGTCGAACCAGTGGGGGCACGCTGAGTGCACCCACTGGGTGTAGTCCCCGAGACTACTATCGAATGTTTTTGATTCGGCTGTAGTCTTAGAAACGCCATCATTGTCTCTTGGTTACTCGGAAGCAACTTATCTTGGATGTCTGTCGACTGATTTTTTTTTGTGCAGAAATCCTGCGAACTTGTGGCTCGCTACACTGAGTTGGAGAACAAATAGATCCAGCTGAACCTTGACTTGAAGCTTGCTCTGGAGAACTTGCAGAAGGCGAGGGACGAAGCAAAAGGTATGGCTGGTGAGCTTTTGTCGACTGTCCTTTCTTTCTGGCCGTCCTCGATGTTGATCTCACTTGCTGTTTCGCAGACAAAATGGAGGAGGCTCTGAAGAAGAAGGATCAAGACCTTGCCGAAGCGCAGAAGGAGGCCCTGAACAAAACGAAGCTTGCTGAAGAAAAAATGGCTTTAGTCGGTACTCTTGAAAAGGAAAACTCCAGGCTGAAAACTGCTCTTGACGTGGCTAATCAAGAGGTCAGCCGTCTGAAGAATGGCAATATAGCTCTGAATGACAAGGCAAGTGAACTGGCAGGGAAGAGGAACGATCTGGAGGCTTATCTCAGTGGACTCGCCAAGAAGCTGTTCGTCATGCTCGAGGGTAATTACTCCGGTCCGACTGACTTGCAGTTAACAAACCTGCGTAGAACCACTGACTTATCCTTGAATTGTGTTTACATAATTCTGCCAGAACTTCGAAGAGGAGACCAGTCGAGTGGAGACAGACTTGGACCCCATCAATTCTCCAGTGAAGGACGAGGCTACTATGAACATGCTCCGACTGGAATCTCGTGTTGCCGGCGTTGTTGACTATCTTGCTCGGTTGAAGGTTGGGATGTCGCGGATCAACACGTTGCTCTGGCCTAGGACGACGCTTCAGAGTGACCCCGAGTCCCTGATGACTCGACTGAATGAAGTCCCAGGTCGAGTGGCAGAATGGAAGAAATCTTCTGCTAGATGTGGCGCTGACGTCGCTCTATCTCTGGTCCGCGTCCACTGCAAGGAGGCGCGAGAAGAAAAGTTGGCCGCCATCCAAGTTACCAATACCAGGAAGCACAAATTTCAAGACTTCATGGAGACTTTCATTGCTGCTGCCACTCGCATTGCAGACGGGATCGATTTGGACGAGTTCGTCACCCCTTCCAGTCCTCCGCCTGAGGAATAAAAACTTTTATGCTTCACTTTAAATTTGCCTCGGAATGCCGAGTGGATTTTGTAACCGTTAAACTCTGTCGAGCTAGAGGCTCGAATACTTTGATCTGCGGTCTAGGACCTTTGGATCTTATCTGAACTTGATTTATCGTTGAATATCTTCATGAATTATCTGTCGAGTGGAACTTGTTCTTCACTCGAAATAACTTTGTATTTGTGGTGCAGCTCCGAAGGAGAAGGTAGCAGTTGATTTTCACCTCATCGTCCTTGCGGATTGGGATGTGTTCCGTACTTAGGCGAGCACTGGGCTGCAGCTAAGCCCCCGAGTGCAAGGTTTGCTCTCCACTCGGTAGGATTTTAAAAACTTAGGCGAGTACTGGACTGCAGCTAAGCCCCTGAGTGGGAGGTTTGCTCTCCACTCGGTAGGATTTTTTCAAACTTAAGCGAGTACTGGACTGCAGCTAAGCCCCCGAGTGGGAGGTCTGCTCTCCACTCGGTAGGATTTTTTCAAACTTAGGCGAGTACTGGACTGCAGCTAAGCCCCCGAGTGGGAGGTCTGCTCTCCACTCGGTAGGATTTTTTTTCAAACTTAGGCGAGTACTGGACTGCAGCTAAGCCTCCGAGTGGGAGGTTTGCTCTCCACTCGGTAGGATTTTTAAAAACTTAGGCGAGTACTGGGCTGCAGCTAAGCCTCCAAGTGGGAGGTTTGCTCTCCACTCAGTAGGATTTTTAAACACTTAGGCGAGTACTGGGCTGCGGCTAAGCCTCCGAGTGGGAGGTTTGCTCTCCACTCGGTAGGATTTTTAAACACTTAGGCAAGCACTGGGCTGCAGCTAAGCCTCCGAGTGGAAGTCTGGCTCACCACTCGGTAGGATTTTTAAATACTTAGGCGAGCACTGGGCTGCAGCTAAGCCTCCGAGTGGGAGACTGGATCACCACTCGGTAGGATTTTTAAACACTTAGGCGAGCACTGGCTGCAGCTAAGCCTCCGAGTGGGAGTCTGGCTCACCACTCGGTAGGATTTTTAAATACTTAGGCGAGCACTGGGCTGCAGCTAAGCCTCCGAGTGGGAGTTTGGCTCACCACTCGATAGGATTTTTAAATACTTAGGCGAGCACTGGGCTGCAGCTAAGCCTCCGAGTGGGAGTCTGGCTCACCACTCGGTAGGATTTTTAAACACTTAGGCGAGCACTGGGCTGCAGCTAAGCCTCCGAGTGGGAGTCTGGCTCACCACTCGATAGGATTTTTAAATACTTAGGCGAGCACTAGGCTGCAGCTAAGCCTCCGAGTGGGAGTCTGGCTCACCACTCGGTAGGATTTTTAAACACTTAGGCGAGCACTGGGCTGCGGCTAAGCCTTCGAGTGGGAGTCTGGCTCACCACTCGGTAGGATTTTTTTTACGAACTTAGGCGAAACGGATTCGCAGCGAAGCCTCCGAGTGGGAGTCTGGCTCACCACTCGGTAGGATTTTTTTTACAAACTTAGGCGAAACGGATTCGCATCTAAGCCACCCACTGGGGGATTTCATACGCAAACAAAGGCGACAACAATTATAGGAAAAATTGTAACACTCTTGTCTTTGATAAATAGACTACAGAAGTTTTTCTTATTACATCTCATCCGAGTGAGAATTCAAGTGTAAAAGGGGCGGAGCAGTTCCGCATTCCAAGCTCGTGGCTCATCGATCTGGCGATCGACATTGTAAAGGTGATACGCTCCATTGTGGAGGACTCTAGTGATGATGAAGGGACCTTCCCAAGTAGGAGCGAGCTTGTGTGGTTTCTGTTGATCCATTCGGAGGACCAAATCTCCTTCTTGGAAGGCTCGACTCTTCACATTTCTGGCATGGAATCGACGCAAGTCTTGCTGATAAATGGTCGATCGGATCATAGCCATTTCTCTTTCTTCTTCCAGGAGGTCGACTGCGTCTTGCCGGGATTGTTCTGCTTCATCTTCGGTATAAATCTCGACTCGGGGTGCATTGTGAAGTCGATCGCTCGGCAGGACTGCTTCCGCTCCGTAAACCAGAAAGAACGGAGTTCTTCCAGTCGACCGATTCGGGGTGGTCCTCAATCCCCACAGAACTGACGGAAGATCATCGACCCAAGCGCCTGCTGCGTGCTTGAGATCACGCATCAGCCGAGGCTTTAGTCCTTTGAGAATCAGACCATTTGCCCTTTCTGCTTGTCCATTCGACTGGGGGTGGGCGACCGATGCGTAGTCGACTCGTGTGCCTTGAGAGGCGCAAAAAGCTTTGAACTTGTCTGAATCAAAGTTTGACCCATTGTCGGTGATGATGCTATGTGGGACTCCATATCTGAATGTTAACTCCCTGACGAAACTGATAGCAGTGCAAGCATCAAGATTCTTGATAGGCTTAGCTTCAATCCATTTGGTAAACTTGTCGACTGCCACAAGCACATGTGTGAAACCGCTCCTGCCTGTTCTCAATGGGCCAACCATGTCCAGTCCCCAAACAGCGAAGGGACAGACGAGTGGAATGGTCTTCAGAGCTGATGCAGGCTTGTGCGACATGTTGGAGTAGAACTGGCACCCTTCACACTTGTCAACTATCTCTTTTGCCATTTCATTCGCTCTTGGCCAGTAAAATCCCGCTCGGTATGCTTTAGCCACAATGGTCTGAGAGGACGCATGATGACCACAGGTCCCCGAGTGGATATCATCAAGGATTATCTGACCTTCTTTTGGTGTTATACACTTCTGACCGACTCCAGTCGCGCTTTCTCTATACAACTGTCCCTTTATGACTGTAAAGGCCTTGGATCGATGGACGATCTGTCGAGCCTCTTCTTCGTCCTCCAGGAGTTCCTTTCTCAGGATATACGCGATGTATGGTATCGTCCAGTCGGGCGTGATTGCCAAAACTTCCATGATTAGGTCGACCACTGCCGGAATTTCAACTTTAGTCGGATATGTGGCACTCTTTGGCTGCGGGGCTTCATCTGTAAAAGGATCTTCTTGGACTGATGGCGAGTGGATGTGTTCCAAAAACACATTGCTGGGGATGGCTTCTCTCTTGGAGCCTATCTTTGCCAAATCATCAGCCGCTTGATTTTTCAGTCGGGGGATGTGATGAAGCTCTAACCCCTCGAATTTCTTCTCTAACTTTCTCACTGCATTGCAATAACCAGTCATAGCTGGACTTCTGACGTCCCACTCCTTCATCACCTGATTAACCACAAAATCTGAGTCGCCATAGACCATGAGGCGACGGACGCCAAGTGAAATGGCCATGCGCAACCCATACAAAAGTGCTTCATATTCTGCTTCGTTATTGGAGGAATCGAAGTGAATCTGGAGAACATATTTGAGCTTATCTCCTCAGGGGGAAACCAATACTACCCCAGCACCAGAACCACTCAGCATCTTAGATCCATCGAAGAACATGGTCTAGTGCTCCGAGTGAACTTGATTCAGAAGTTGCTGTTCGATCCACTCGGCGACGAAATCTGCAATTGCTTGGGACTTGATAGTTTTCTTTGCCTCAAACTTGATATCTAGGGGAGGAAGTTCAATCACCCATTTGGCCAATCGACCAGTTGCATCTCTGTTGTGTAAAATCTCTGATAGTGGAGCGTTGCTGATGACTGTAATGGAATGATCAGAGAAGTAATGTGCAACCTTCTTCGTGGTCATATAAATCCCATATACAAGCTTCTGGTAATGAGGATATCTTTGCTTTGAAGGAGTCAAAACTTCAGAAACATAATATACTGGGCGCTGAACTTTGAAGGCCTTTCCTTCTTCTTCCCGCTCGACCGTAAGTACTGTACTGACAACTTGTCCTGTGGCTGCCATGTAAAGCAGCAAAGGTTCCTTGCTGATTGGGGCAGCAAGCACCGGCTGGGTGGAGAGCAGAGCTTTGAGATCTGTAAACGCTACATTAGCTTCTAGAGTCCACTCGAACTTGTCGGACTTCTTCATCAGTCAGTAAAGAGGTAATGCCTTTTCACCGAGGCGAGAGATGAATCGACTTAAAGCGGCCAAGCATCCTGTAAGCTTCTGGACGTCATGCACACGCACAAGACGTTTCATCCGGAGTATAGTACCATTTTTTTTCAGGATTGGCGTCGATTCCCCGTTCAGAAACGAGAAAACCGAGTAACTTCCCACCTGGAACTCCGAATGTGCACTTTGACGGATTGAGCTTGATATCATACCTCCTGAGGTTGGCAAAGGTTTCAGCAAGGTCAGTCAGCAGGTCGGAACCCTTCCGTGACTTAACCACAATATCATCCATGTATGCCTCCACATTCCGACTAATTTGAGTGAGCAAACACTTATGAATCATCCTCATGAACGTGGCTCCGGCATTCTTGAGGCCGAACGGCATGGTGACATAACAAAAGCACCCGAATGGAGTGATGAAAGCTGTTTTGATCTCATCAGGCCCGTACAGACGGATCTGATGGTACCCGGAATAGGCGTCTAGAAAAGACAAACGCTCACATTCCGCAGTCGAGTCGACTATCTGGTCGATGTGGGGGAGAGGAAAATGATCTTTCGGGCAGGCCCGATTGATATGCTTGAAATCAATGCACATGCGAAGTGACTTGTCCTTCTTGGGGACCATGACAACATTGGCGAGCCACTCAGAGTGGTAAATTTCTCGAATGAACTCCGCTGCTAAGAGCCGAGCCACCTCCTCGCCAATGGCCTTCCTCTTCTGGACGGCGGACCGTCGAAGATGTTCTTTCACAGGTTTGAATTTTGGGTCAACTCGTAGACGGTGCTCAGCCAGCCCCCTGGGAACTCCAGGCATGTCAGTAGGCTTCCATGCGAAGATGTTCCAGTTCTCACGGAGGAACTGGATGAGCGCTTCTTCCTATTTGGAGTCGAGAGTCGTTGAGATGTGAGTCGGAGTAGCATTTGGATCGGTCGGGTGAATGTGAACTGCCTTCGTTTCACCGGACGATTGAAAAGCTGATTCTGAAGCAGGCTTCTTAGCTCGTAGAAACTCACTCGGATCTGCAGTCTTCTGATACTCTTGCAGCTCGACCACTGCCATCTGAGCGTCAGCAATCTTTGAGCCTTTCTAAAAACACTCTTCTGCTTTTTTCCGATTGCCTGTAACAGTGATCACACCTTTGGGACCAGGCATCTTCAATTTGAGATACACATAACATGGTCGAGCCATGAAGCGTGCATAAGCTGGCCTGCCCAAAATAGCGTGATAAGCACTTTGGAAATCCACAACTTCGAATGTCAACTTTTACTTGCGGTAATTCTTTGAATCACCGAAAAACACATCAAGAGTAATTTGGCCGAGTGACTCGGCTTTCTTCCCAGGAATGACTCCATGGAAACTCATGTTACTGGTACTGAGCCTGGACATCGGAATGCCCATCCCTTTCAATGTTTCTCCATACAGTATGTTCAAACCGCTGCCTCCATCCATCAGGACTTTGGTCAGTCGAGTGCCATCGACAACTGGGTTGACCACCAGAGCTTGCCTCCCAGGGGTGGCAATGTGCGTAGGGTGATCAGACAGGTCGAATGTGATGGCAGTCTGGGACCACTTCAGATAATTGGGTGTTGCCGGAGCAACCATATTTACCTCATGGTTAATAACCTTCAGTCGACTTTTGCTCTCAACATCAGCAAAAATCATCAGGGTGGAATTGACCTAGGGGTACCCATCGTCACTATCTTCCTTGTCCTCAACTTTGTCTGACTCATTTTCCTTATCTTTGGACTGCTTGCCCTGAAACTGCTGGATCAGAAGCCGACACTATCGAGTGGTATGCTTTGGGTAAATAAGTTTACCCTCTTCATCTTTCTTGGTGTGGATGTGACATGGTAGATCCAAAACATCATTTCCGTCTTGGTCTTTAATTTTCTTGGGGTTCCAAGGTCCTTTGGGTTTTCCCTTAAATTTTCCCTGCGTTACGGCCAGGGCCTCCCCAGGAGCGGCTGGCTCGGCTTTCCGCTTCTATTTCCGACTGGAATTTCCTTCGGTTTCCTGGGCGACTGCTTTATGCTTGCCACTCCGGAGTCGGTCCTCATCTTCACCATTAGCGTATTTGGTGGCAATCTCCATCATCCGATTCAGAGACATCTCTCCGGTTCGACCGAACTTCAGATTCAATTCTCTCTACTTAACACCTTCTTTAAAGGCACAAACTGCTTGATGATCTGGTACATTTTCAACTGTGTGATGCAATGTGATCCACCTCTGGATGTAATTGAAAGTGCGTTATATCGACTAGAGGGGGGTGAATAGGCAATTTTTATGAAAGTCTTCAAAACGTGGAAGTTATGAAGACAAACGATAGAAATAAACCTATTACCCTGCAGCGGAAGGTAGACTACACTAGGCAAGCCATAGTCAAGTATTCAATAGAGTGAAAGCACAATGACTAATAGCAGCAATGTAGTAAGGACCAGGTAGGAAGATATTGTGAAGCCACACAGAACACGCAGTCACTCAGTGAAGACAAAAGATAGTGCAAACATACAATGACTTCACAAGGAGTAACAGTAAGTAAAGGGAAGGGAAGATGAAACCAGTGACTCGCCGAAGACAATGATTTGTTGGACCAGTTCCAGTTGCTGTGACAACTGTACGTCTGGTTAGGGCGGCTAGGTATTTAAACCTTAGGACACACAGTCCCGGACACCCAGTCCTGAACACGCAGCTCAGGACACCCAGTCCTCACCGTATTCCCCTTGAGCTAAGGTCACACAGACCTCGCCCAATCACTCTGGTAAGTCTTCAAGGTAGACTCCCAAACCTTCACAGACTTCGTTCACCGGCAATCCACAATGTCTCTTGGATGCTCAGAACGCGACGCCTAACCGGCTGGAGGATGCACAGTCCTCAAGTGTAATAAGTCTTCAGATCACACAGACAAGAAGACTTAAGTGATGCCTAATTCTCTTTGGCTCTGGGTGGTTAGGGCTTTATCCTCGCAAGGAATTCTCTCTCAAAGGCTTCGAGGTGGGTTGCTCTCAAACGACAAAAGCCGTACTCTGAATCTGAGCAGCCAACCGTTTATGGTTGTAGGGGGTGGGCTATTTATAGCCACTTGGCAACCCGACCTGATTTGTCCGAAATGACCCTGGGTCACTAAGGAACTGACACGTGTTCCAACGGTCAGATTTCAAACTCACATGGCAACTTTACTTGGGCTACAAGCAAAGCTGACACTTGTCTGACTCTGGACAAGATTCGCTCTCAAAGTCTTCACTCGAAGACATAGGTTTTTTTTAAGCATCACTTCAGTCATTCTGACTGGTTCTCTTGGACCCCACTTAACAGTACGGTGGTTCCTATGACTCAACACAGAAGAAAAAGACTACGAAATATCTAAGTCTTCGAGCTCCATAGGCTTCATGCGATGTCTTCTCTTGTCATAGTCTTCAATGTGAATATCTTCATATACCACCTTTGACTTCAATGTCTTCATACATTTTTAGGGGTCATCTCTGGTAGGAAACCGAATCAATGAGGGACTTCTACCTGTGTTATCCTGCAATTCTCACAAACACATTAGTCCCTCAACTAGGTTTGTTGTCAATACTCCAAAACCAACTAGGGGTGGCACTAGATGCACTTACAAAATCTCCCCCTTTTTGGTGATTGATGACAAACTAGTTGAAGTTTTCAACGGGGAATATAATCTGTGAAATTTTAAAGGATAAGGAATTGTCTTCATAAGTTGCAAGGGTTCCCCCTGAAGATGTGCATATAAGTAATTTGCTTTTGGAATGCAAATGCACATGGCAGGTTGTACTTGTGGAGATCCACTTCAACTTATGATGACAATCCACTATGCATGTGAAAGTATGTGAAGATAATGACATGCATAATGGAAAATGGACGTCTGCAAAATGATCTAAGTGCGGAATTTATCGTCGCACGTGCGGAATTTATCATCGCAACACAAGGTGGCAAATAAGTAGCAGACGACCATCGAGTTTAAGTGTTACAACTCAAAGAACCAAATGTATCAAAACGAGAGTTGTAAGCACGAAGCAAAATATAAAGCACCCGCCCATATGGACCCGTTTGCAGACTATCAAACTCATATGCTTCTCCCCTTTTGTCAGTAAGGACCAAAACGGTTTGAAGACATAGAGCATCTACTCATTCCCATGAGGAGTAGATGAAGCAGCAGGGTCGTTGGTGGTGTTTGGCGGTGCAGAAGAGCTTGGAGCAGAGTCGAAGCGTGCTGAAGGAGGTGGCGGTGAAGTAGCATCGTCTTCATCCTCGATCACTCTGGCATTCACAGTTGCAGCAGAGGAAGAGAACTCAGAGTCTTCAAGTGATGGAGTTTGTCGCAGCACTGCCCTTCGAGGAGGTGTGGAGTCAAACTTGAATCGCTCAGTGAAGCCATCCTCTTGAAGATCATCTTCAGAACACATCAGCGTCAGCCCTTTCCATGTGCAGCGAGAGGTTTCATGGGCAACAAAAGCATTCTTGGTGGCAAGATTGCGAATGCGATTAACATCCACCAAGAGGCTTTGCATTTGACGCTTCAGCCAGTCATGATGCCTATCCTGTTTCTGATGAAGAGCCACAAGAAGCTCTCGGTCGTTGAGAACACTAGTGCGCTTCTTGGGTCGTGGAGCAGTTGTACTGTCAGTGGCTTCAGTGAGAGCAGGATGCAGTGCACGTGTAGTGCCAGCCAAAGGATACACACGAGTTACGGCTTCAACGCCTTCACGTTCTGAGAAAAACTTTGATGCTCTACATTCTGAAGACTGAGAGGTTCCTTGGCAGGCTCAGGATAGATGGCTTCAATAGACATATCCACATCAGGCAAAAAGATCCGATGATTGCGGGCTGAGGGCTGATATGAGATAGCGGAGTGAAGTTTGATCAGCTGCATCACCCAAGGGGCGTAGAACTTCAAACCAAACAGATCAGAGCCAGATGTAGCAAGTTGGCGAATGAAGGAATCCTGTGTATTGAAGCATTTTCCATGAAGAATGTAGAAGACCAAAGTCTTCATTGCACCTTCCAGCTTGGCATGGGGAGAATGTCCTTTGATTGGCCAGAGAGTTCGCCTTATGATGTGATAAATGGTTCTTGGCAGATACTCAAGGTCTTCAACGAAGAACTCCGTGGGATAAGTAGCATCTTGGGGAAATGGCTTCATCATACTGAGCATCTGACTCATATTAGGTTCAGTCTTCTGAAAGATGCTCTCAATAGCTTCAGTATGAAGCTGACAGCCATGCTCGTAGAGATCGCCAGGAGTGGGCAAACCAGTGAGCTCAATGATGTCAAAGGCTTTGTCTTCGTGATGAACGTTTCCTGTCATCCACTCCAGGACCCAAGTCTTCGGATCTCTGCTATACCCGCGGATGTGAAGTCTGGCATAGAATTGGAGCAGCAACTCTTCATTCCAATGCTCTTGGTCAGTGACGAACGGCAGCAGTCCAACCTCTTTGAAGCAATCCAGAGCTTCTTCCAGATAGGGCAGACCAGCTATTGCTTCAATGTCAAGGCGCTTGTGTGGGAAGATGCGACCTTGGTTTTAAAGAACGCATGAGTAATAGCTTCGCTGCGGATAACTCCAGAACCGATCAGATGATATTCTTTCCCTGGAGTAGGGGTTCCTGGAGCTGTTAAAGAATGTGTTGTCTGCTCTGAAGCCATTGATATTGAAGGAGCCAGGTGCTGATGCAGGACCTGGGAACCTTGGCAATCTTGGGATTGGCTTCTGTACCTGAGGCCTGTGCTCAACATGATAGTCGAACTGGGGACCGGCAGCAAACTCAGGAACAGAAGCGGCGGGATCAGTGGCTTCGCTGACTTCTGGTGCTTTTGTTGGTGAGGGCTCCACATTAGCTTCAGCCATGATAGTATCAGTGGCTTCAGTGGTGTTGGTGGTGGCAGCCTCAAGATGTTCAACCTCCACTTGACGAGCAGGAGGGTCGGTCATGATCACGTTCTCCTCGAGAACCGCTTCTTGGTGGGACAGGGGAGTGGCAACTTGTGGGACTTCTTCTTCCGCGGCTGATGCAGCCGGATTGTCTTCAGCAGAGACTTGAGGCCTTGGACCTTTGCGAAGCCTGCGCAATGCAGGTGACGCCTGTGGAGTTGCTGTTGGCTGGGCCTCAAGGTCTTCATTCTCTTGTGGGCGATCCGCCCATGAAGCATCCTGTGCAATTGGCGTCAGTGGACGACCAATGCTGATGAGTTCGCTGTGCATTAGCACAGGCGATGATACCTGTTGGTGTTCTAGCTGAGAAAGGGCTGCATCATCTTCAACATGGTCATGGTGACCAATGTCTTCAGCAGCGATGGGATCAGCTGCTGGAAAGTCTTCAGCTTCATGAGCCTCTGTGAAAGCAGGCTCATGGACAGTCAGCTGACGTTCTTGTGGATCGGCGTCGGGGTGAACCATGGAAATGGGTTCAACAATCAAGGGCTCTGTGGGAGCAGCCCGTTCCTTCTTGGTCTTTCTTTTCTTCTTGGCGGGGGCAGTAGCAGAGGCTTCGGGATGTTTTCTCTTCCTTGCTTCAGCCTCAGCAGTCCTGGTCTTCTTCAGTTCTGAAGCGATTGACCTGGCCTTTGGCTTCGGGCCAGTCATGCGAGTTGGGAAGACAAGGGGATCTGCCTCCTGCCGTGGTGCTTCAGGTTCAGCCATAGCGGGCTTCTTCTGCTTCTTGGCAGCCATCTTGGGGTCGATGCCAGGACGCCCAAGGGCCTTGCGCTTCTCAGCCTCATTGTAGGCTTGCACACACCTATCAGCCAGGACCTTCATGCGCTCACGAGAACCCTGAGCTTCTGCACGTTTCTTTAGAAAGGCTTCCTTGAGTTCGTGCAGCATAATCTTGAAATTCTTCACGTCTTGCACGCTGAGCTTGGCCATATGCTTCTTGAACTGAGATCTCTCAAAGTCAATCTTCTGCTTCAGTTCAACAATGCGCTGGGCGATAGCTAACTCTGAAGCAATGGCGCCATGGAAGGCGACACTGAGGCCAATGGGTAGTTGGAGATCGTCGAAGCTGATGTTTGGTGTGTCAAACCATTCATCAATGAAGTTGTGAATGATTGTTACATCAAAGAAAGGAAGATCATTGAAGATTTATGCTTCTTCTTTGCTCTTGATGAGTTTCTCAAGAGCGTCATCTGCAAGATCTTCATCACTTGACAGATCAATGGCATCATTGCGCAGAATGGCAGCAGCTGTTAGCTCTTGGCCGGTGTGTGGCAAAGGCATCTTGACCTTCTGGGGCTTGGAGATGCGTGATAAATCTTCAGACTGCACACTGTCTTCAGGAGGTGCAGTTGCCAGTGGCTTCGCCTGTGAGATTTTTGGTGAAGGGGTAGGCTTTGAAGCTTTAGGCTTCTTCAACTTCTTTGGCTTTGGCGCTGCAGGCGCTTCATCTGATTCAGCGTCAGCTGCAGGCTCATTCACTGCAGTCCCTTGAACCAAGATATGGGTGATGAGACCTTCAAGGTTCTAGAAAGGACCGACGACATTGGGTTCTGCATCACGTGTGCCATCAGCCCTTGGAGCAGAAGGACCAGGGCTGAAGTCTAGTCCCAATGTCTTCTTGTTTTGCTTCGCTGAGTTCTGGGCAAACTGAAAGTTGCGCTTGAACCGGATGTCGTCATGACACCATAGCAGGGACAATGGGTCAGCATCCGCAGGTTGTGGTCCACGGACCATGCAGGGATAGAAGCCTTGTTCAATGGCTTCATCTCTGGTCCTGGGTTGAAGATTTTTGTAGAGGATGTCTCCCCATGGTCGCTTGATGGAATTCTTTTCAGCATATTCCTTTGTCACAAATCGGTACTTGAACCACTGTTCTGCCCAATAGCGTCGAATCCATTGGATTCATGTTTTGCGCTGATTGTAACCCTCTTCGGGATCTGTCTTGTACAGTTCTGAGAGGTCATCCAGCAGATCTCTTGATGTTTCTCCACGACGCTTTCTGCCACCCTTCCTTGCTGATTTCTCTGAAGCCATGAACTTTAAACTGAAAGGCTTCAATACGTTCAAAGGCTTCAAGGGCTTTCGCTTGCTGGACAGACAGGAACTGGCTTCGGGAGAATTGATATGATGCTGTAAGAATTCTGGAAATGAATGCAGACTATGAGAACTAAGGGATTCTCCCACGGACATGTACCTGTGACAGCATTAAGGTGCGAGGGAAGGGGAAGAGGTCATATGCATTCTCAGAAGATTTTGAATATAAATTAGTTTAGAAGACATTGACCTCATCGTGCGAAGACATTCACTCATAAATAAGGAGTTGGTTCCAGATTTGTACGAATCCAGAGATCAGTACAAGTGAGGAATCTAACTACTTTGTGAAGCATAAGTGAATATACTAGGCATGTTATGAGATGCAGTATGAGAGAGATCTAACTTGTGTGAATAGAAACTGCTGGTGGTAGAAAGTGACAAAGCCATAGGATCAACGGTGCCGTAAAAAGGAAGTTTTATTTACCACACTAAGAACTGCTAGACGGAGTGGAAGATGAGGCCGAGCAGTTCGATCTTCCGTGCCCTAACTTGGCGACGGAGGACACCTACGGCGACGATGGAGAGGACGATGTCTGCGGTCAGCGTGAAGACGGCGTCGGAGGGGTTGCGGCAGCGAAGCGCTTCGTCGCCGGCGTCGTCGAGGGCTAGCGGTGGCGCTAGGGTTCGTGCGAGAGTGGAAGAAGAGATAATGACCGCCGTGAAGTGTGTATTTATAGGTACAGGGGCGGCACTGCGTTATTACACAGGTGCCCCTGGCGATTCGCATCTGAGGAACACGTGGCCATCATGCAGAATTTTGGGGTTTGTTCCATGTCCCACGCACGCCTGGATTGTCGGGTGGTCGTTCCTACTTCTCCGGGTTTCATGTGGAGGAAAGAGCATTGAAAGCGGACTTAAGGTTTGTCTCTGTATCTTCTGCTGACAAGGACGCAGAGAAGACATTCGACAGTTTCAATAGAATGCATATGATTTGGAGCGATAGAGTTTGAGATAGAAAGCACAGAGAGGTTACTGTCCGATCACATTCACTTAGTTCAAAAAATTCAACAAGAAGATATAGCTATAAGTGAATGCTGTAGAGGACAGAACACTAGTATATATATATATATAATCAACATAGTGAAGATAATCATGAAGACATGTTGAGATTGAAGCCAAACCAAACGTGAAGACATAGCAAGGTAACGCCATGAGTGAAACACTTCAAATAGAACATTTGGTGGTGGCGTTACCCACCGTATAGGAAGTATTAGACCCAGACACGGCGCACAATTATCGTGGCGCTCCGAAGTCAAATTCCACATTAATGTATTCACACTTAGAATGTATGTCTTCATTGATTGAAGATATACTTTACTTCGTGTGTTGCACATCTAAGTCATCAATATGCATAAGGGTTAGGATGTGTGCCTGATCACAGGACATTTGAGGATTCCAGGATATTTAGCTCACACCGTAACTTGCAAAATCTCTTCTCATCCAAGGGCTTGGTGAAGATATCTGCCAATTGCTCTTCAGTGTTGACGTGTATGATATCAATATCTTCCTTCACAACATGATCTCTGAGAAAGTGATGACGAATTTCAATGTGCTTTGTCTTCAAGTGCTGAACTGGGTTGTTGGCAATCTTGATGGCGCTTTCATTGTCGCAGTAGAGTGGCACTTGCTTCAGATGAATGCCATAGTCCTTGAGTGTTTGCTTCATCCACAGAAGATGAGCGTAGCAAGATCCAGCAGCAATGTATCCAGATTCAGCAGTGGAGAGAGATACACAGTTCTGCTTCTTTGAAGACCAACATACAAGTGATCGTCCCAGAAAATGACATGTGCCTGATGTAGACTTGCGATCCACCTTGTCACCAGCATAATCAACATCCGAGAATCCAACCAGATCAAACTCTGAGCCCTTTGGATACCATAATCCTAGAGTTGGGGTGTGAGCCAAATATCGAAGAATTCGCTTCACAGCTAAGTGATGTGACTCCTTTGGTGCCGCTTGGAATCAAGCACACTTGCAAACACTAAGCATAATATCTGGCCTAGATGCACATAGATAAAGTAAAGAACCAATCATGGAGCGGTATACCTTTTGATCGAACTCTTTACCATTGTCGTCAGGACCCAGATGATGCTTGGCTGGCATTGGCGTCGCGAAGCCTTTGCAGTCTTGCATACCGAACTTCTTCAGGCAATCTTTGAGATACTTCTCTTGAGATATGAAGATGTCATTGCGTTGCTGTCGTATTTGAAGACCGAGAAAGAACTTCAGCTCTCCCATCATAGACATTTGATATTGCTCTTGCATCATATATCCAAACTCTTCACTGTACTTCTGATTGGTGCAGCCGAAGATAATGTCATCCACATATATTTGGCACACAAACAGTTCACCATCATATGTCTTCGTGAAGAGAGTGGGGTCGAGGGAACCAGGTATGAAGCCTTTGCTCTTCAGGAAGTATTTGAGTGTGTCATACCAGGCCCGAGGGGCTTGTTTGAGGCCATACAGTGCCTTGTTGAGCTTGTATACCATGTCAGGATGTTTTGGATCTTCAAAGCCAGGTGGTTGTGCAACATACACTTCTTCTTCAATCTTGCCATTGAGAAAGGCGCTCTTCACATCCATTTGATACAGAAGTATGTTGTGATGATTTGCATAGGCCAGCAGTATGCGTATGGCTTCAAGTCTAGCCACAGGAGCAAATGTTTCATCGAAGTCAATGCCTTCCACTTGAGTATATCCTTGAGCAACGAGACGAGCTTTGTTTCTGACAACTTGACCGTGCTCATCTTGTTTGTTGCGGTATATCCATTTTGTGCCCATTATGTTGTGCTTCCGAGGATCGGGACACTTGACCAGTTCCCATACATTATTCAGCTCAAACTGTTGAAGCTCTTCTTGCATAGCTTGAATCCATTCAGGTTCCATGAAGGCTTCTTCAACTTTCTTGGGTTCTGTTATTGAGACGAATGCGAAGTGCCCACAGAAATTTGCTAGCTGAGTTGCCCTTGAACGAGTGAGTGGACAGGGTGCATTGATGCTATCAATTATTCTTTCAATCTGCACTTCATTGGCAACACGAGGATGTACAGGGCGAAGATTTTGCTCTTGCTGATCATTGTCGTTGTTAGAAGGAATGTCTTCAGGCTGAGCATTGTCTTCAGGTTGATCAGGTGCTGAGATGATAAGTTCGTCTTCAGGATGAGCTTCAGAAGGTATAATTTCTCCAGTTCCCATTAGCTTGATTGATTCACTGGATGGAACTTCATCTAGCACAATTGGCAGGTGCTCTCTTTGTGAACCGTTGGTCTCATCGAACCGCGCATCCATTGTTTCAACTACTTTGTAATGAAAGAGATTGAAGACTCTGTAGGAGTGCGAATCCTTTCCATATCCAAGCATAAAACCCTCATGTGCTTTTGGTGCAAACTTTGAGGTGTGATGTGGGTCCTTGATCCAGCACCTAGCGCCAAATACTCTGAAGTAACTGACATTTGGCTTCTTGCCAGTAAGGAGCTAGTAAGATGTCTTGTTCAGAAGCTTGTGAAGATAAACACGATTGATTGTATGGCATGCAGTATCAATGGCTTCAGGCCAGAATTTTCTTGGAGTCTTGTATTCATCTAGCATCGTTCTGGCCATCTCAATGAGTGTTCTGTTCTTGCGTTCGACAAGCATCACTTTATCCATGTGTTGATCCCTTGAGATTGCAACTCTACCTAGACCCAATACCTTACTTTTACCAGTGTCAGTAAATGTGATGTGGCTCTTGTCGGATGGACGTAAGGTTGAGTCCATAAGAAGGCTTCTTTTGCCAGTCATGTGATTTGTACACCCACTATCAATAATCCATTCTGAAGACACTGGTGTCGTACCCTACAGTGCATTTAGGGGGATAGGCTTCACGAAGAGAATTGTGAAGCAAAAACATTTGACGAACCAGTGGGTTATGAAAGCTTAGATCCAGATTAGGACTAATAGGGAGAGTAGCAAGCGATTCAGGAACGAAGTACATAGTAATACCATTCGGGCATTTGATCTTGCGCCCTACAAGATGTTTAAGGTCCCCAGCAATAGCATCAGACGATTTTGGTTTTCTGCTGGAGACCTTTCCCTGCAAAAGAGAGTTAAGCTTTCTTAGCCACCCACATCTTCAAGGGTGGCTTAGAAGCAATAAGTCTAAGTGCAGCATCTAAGAACTTTGGCTTTGGAGCCCTAGCAAACAGTCTTGCAGGCGGACAATAGTACTCATAAGAATAAGCAGAATAGTTCTTGGTCTTATGAACATGGCGGTTTGATGAACCGCTCTCATATTCATAGGCCTGAGTATGGTTTCCCTGCAAAACATTTGCGTTAGTGCGACTCAGGTGAGTCCTCTGTCTGTATGAAGCCTTTGGATCGTATGAAGCCTTTGGTCTGAGGTTTGTCTTCTTCACGTGAGGTGTCATGATGACATTCACAGGAAGATTCTCCAGACACCTTTTCGAAACCCAGATCTTCTTCATAGGCGGTCCATTCCTGCAGTTAGTACCAATGTACCTAGCAAACACTTCACCATTCTGATTCTTAAACAGTTTATAGTTTGCATCAAAGGATTCATCAATGACAATGGGGTTAGCACAAGTGAACCCAGATAGAGTGGATGGATCTGCTGAAAATTCCTTTGCAGCAACCCATGTGGTTTTGGGGTACTGCTCAGGTTTCCAGTAAGAGCCATCAGCATTCATTTTCCTTGCGAACCCAACACCCTCTTTCCTCGGGTTTCGGTTCAAAATCTGCTTTTTGAGGACATCACATAGTGTCTGATGCCCTTTAAGACTTTTGTACATCCCTGTTTCAAGCAATGTCTTCAACCTAGCATTCTCATCAGCAATAGCAGTGGAATCCTCAACAGAGGGGTTAGTTCCCACATCAACAGTTGAAGATATTGCAACAGTAGCAGCAGTAGAACATTCAGCAACAGTAGTAACATTATCACGCTGAATGCATTTAAGACATGGTGGTTCAAATCCTTCCTGAGCGGAGCTGATCTATTTGGCGCGAAGTGACTCGTTTTCCTTTTGAAGATCTTCATGAGCCGCTGTCAATTTCTCAAGATCTTGCTTCCTTTGAAGATAATCATAGGAAAGCTTTTCATGAGTTGTTGAGAGAGTTTCATGACGACTTTCAAGTTCCTCATACTTAACGTGAAGATTTTTTATGTCTTCAATTAAGGATTCAGATCGAGTCATTTCAGCACCTAACAGATCATCGCTTCTGTCTAACAGTTTTTGAATATGTTCCATAGCTTTCTGTTGTTCAGTTGCAATTTTAGCAAGTGTTTTGTAGCTGGGTTTTGAACCACAATCAGAGTCATCGTCACTAGATGTTTGATAGTGAGTAGTGCGTGTGTTTACCTTGGCACCGCGTGCCATGAAGCAGTAGGTAGAAGCGGAGTAGTCCTTATCATTTGCATCGGTGTCGGTGATGAAGTCATTGTCTTCAGTGTTGAAGATGGACTTGGCAACGTATGCTGTAGCCAGACTTGCGATGCCTAAATCGGACTCCTCCTCAGACTCCACCTCCGCCTCCTCAGAAGCGGACTCCTCCTCTGAATCCATATCCTTGCCAACAAACGCACGTTCCTTGCCAGATGAGCTCTTCTTGTGTGATGAATACTTTGAGGAAGACTTGGAAGAAGACTTTGAGTATTTCTTCTTCTTGTCGTCATTGTCCCACTGCAGACACTCAGAGATGAAGTGACTAGGTTTCTTGCACTTGTGACATGTTTTCTTCTTGTAGTCGTGAGCAGAAGCTTCATCATTCCTTGAGCTTGATCAGGAAGACTTTCTGAAACCTTTCTTCTTGGTGAATTTTTGGAACTTCTTCACAAGCATAGCAAGTTCCCTTCCAATGTCTTCAGGATCATCTGAACTGCTGTCAGATTCTTCTTCAGATGAGGAGACAGCTTTTGCCTTCAAGGCACGAGTTCGCCCATAGTTTGGACCGTAGATATCTCTATTCTCAGAAAGCTGAAACTCATGTGTGTTGAGCCTCTCAAGTATGTCAGACGGATCGAGTGTCTTGAAATCAGGACGTTCTTGAATCATCAGGGCTAGGGTGTCAAACGAACTATCAAGTGATCTCAGCAGTGTCTTGACGACTTCATGTTTGGTGATCTCAGTAGCGCCGAGGGCTTGAAGCTCATTTGTGATGTCAGTCAGTCGGTCAAATGTGAGCTGGACATTCTCATTGTCATTTCGCTTGAAGCGGTTGAAGAGGCTGCGAAGGACACTGATTCTCTGATCTCTCTGGGTTGAGACGCCTTCATTGACCTTGGAGAGCCAGTCCCAGACCAGCTTAGATGTTTCCAAAGCACTCACACGGCCATACTGTCCTTTGGTCAGATGACCACAGATGATATTCTTGGCAGTAGAGTCCAGTTGAATGAACTTCTTAACATCAGCAGCAGTGACACCTTCTCCAGCTTTCGGAACGCCGTTCTTGACGACATACCATAGGTCGATGTCAATGGCTTCAAGATGCATGCGCATCTTATTCTTCCAGTAGGGATATTCAGTTCCATCGAAGACGGGGCACGCAGCGGAGACTTTAATTATCCCTGCAGTCGACATAGCTAAAACTCCAGGTGGTTAAACCGAATCACACAGAACAAGGGAGCACCTCGCTCTGATACCAATTGAAAGCGCGTTATATCGACTAGAGGGGGGTGAATAGGCGATTTTTATGGAAGTATTCAAAACGTGGAAGTTATGAAGACAAATGATAGAAATAAACCTATTACCCTGCAGCGGAAGGTAGACTACACTAGGCAAGCCATAGTCAAGTATTCAATAGAGTGAAAGCACAATGACTAATAGCAGCAATGTAGTAAGGATCAGGTAGGAAGATATTGTGAAGCCACACAGAACACGCAATCACTCAGTGAAGACAAAAGATAGTGCGAACATACAATGACTTCACAAGGAGTAACAGTAAGTAAAGGGAAGGGAAGATGAAACCGGTGACTCGCAGAATACAATGATTTGTTGGACCAGTTCCAGTTGCTGTGACAACTGTACGTCTGGTTAGGGCGGCTAGGTATTTAAACCTTAGGACACACAGTCCCGGACACCCAGTCCTGAACACGCAGCTCAGGACACCCAGTCCTCACCGTATTCCCCTTGAGCTAAGGTCACACAGACCTCGCCCAATCACTCTGGTAAGTCTTCAAGGTAGACTCCCAAACCTTCACAGACTTCGTTCACCGGCAATCCACAATGTCTCTTGGATGCTCAGAACGCGACGCCTAACCGGCTGGAGGATGCACAGTCCTCAAGTGTAATAAGTCTTCAGATCACACAGACAAGAAGACTTAAGTGATGCCCAAATCTCTCTGGCTCTGGGTGGTTAGGGCTTTATCCTCGCAAGGAATTCTCTCTCAAAGGCTTTGAGGTGGGTTGCTCTCAAACGACAAAAGCCGTATTCTCAATCTGAGCAGCCAACCATTTATGGTTGTGGGGGGTGGGCTATTTATAGCCACTTGGCAACCCGACCTGATTTGTCCGAAATGACCCTGGGTCACTAAGGAACTGACACGTGTTCCAACAGTCAGATTTCAAACTCACACGGCAACTTTACTTGGGCTACAAGCAAAGCTGACTTGTCCGACTCTGGACAAGATTCGCTCTCATAGTCTTCACTCGAAGACATAGGTGTTTTTGGTTAGGCATCACTTCAGTAATTCTGACTGGTTCTACTGGTTCTCTTGGACCCCACTTGACAGTATGGTGGTTCCTATGACTCAACACAAAAGAAAAAGAACTACGAAAGATCTAAGTCTTCGAGCTCCATAGGCTTCATGTGGCGTCTTCTCTTGTCATAGGCTTCAATGGGAATATCTTTATATACCACCTTTTACTTCAATGTATTCATACATTTTTAGGGGTCATCTCTGGTAGGAAAACCGAATTAATGAGGGACTTCTACCTGTGTTATCCTGCAATTCTCACAAACACATTAGTCCCTCAACTAGGTGTGTCATGAATACTCCAAAACCAACTAGGGGTGGCACTAGATGCACTTACAGTAATCCCTCAGAGTTTCATTCGGTTTCTGCACGCAAGACCGCAATTCCGTAAGGCCTGCAGGTCGCTTGCATGTTCCTTCAAATGTGGTGACAAACACTCGGGAGAGATCCTCCCAAGTGTAAATGCTGCTGGGTGCTAACTGATTCAGCCACGCTCTGGCCGAGCCTTCTAACATGAGAGGCAGGTGCTTCATGGCTACCTCATCGTTCCCACCGCCAATCTGGACAGCCACTCGGTAATCTTCGAGCCAAGTATCGGGCTTGGACTCACCGGTGAACTTACTAACTCCAGTCGCCAACCTGAAGTTGGGAGGAATTACAGCGGCTCTGATGGCTCGACTGAAACACTCCGGCCCTGAAACATGTACTCTGCTACTGGTAGGCGCATCTCTGTCGTGGCCTTCTCGGTGAGCTCTATTCCTGTCGACCAAACCTTGAACGAGAATGGATCTCGCATCAAAGCCTGGTTCCCTGGGGTCGACTGGAATTCTCCGCCCAACACTATGAGGGCGTCTGTCAATCCTGCTGTCGAGGCACATATGATCCACTCCTCGGGGGAGGGGTTGGCACTCGACGTCGATCATCACGATCGAATCGGTGATCATACTGCTCATTCCTTCTGTACTGATCACGCCGGTCTCCACGTCCCTCACGCCTCGGAGGCGATCTTGGGCTGTGAGCCGACTGGACTGTATCCGCTGCAACGGATCGACTGTGGATCCTGTTCCGCGACTGAGAAACAGCGGAATTCTGGTCTCCCGCTGCCCGGAGCAACGCTCTGATTTGCAACAAGCCTCTGCCAGCCTCTGACTGGGAGGGCTGAATCGACTCTGCTATACGGGCCGCAGCCGCCAAATTCTGAATCGGAGTACGATATACCTGCGGGGGCGGAAAGAGTTGACGTCGACTGGATTCTGGAGCCCGTTGACGCGCTCGCTCGTCGAGTATTCGCTGGAGATTCTCCAGTCGAGTGCGCTCGGCCAAGTTAGCCAAGCGCGCGTCCTCCAAGGCTCGGGCCTCGGGGGTTTCTCCAACGATAGGAGTGTGGAGTGCATCCATGTTCCGGCGGCGAAGCTCCTCCCGCTGCAACGACGTGAGAGGCTCGGGGAGATACTCCTCGTGAGGACGCGACGGGTCGCCCCCATCCGCGCCTCCGTCAGCGCGGGGGAAACCGGGAGGACTGTGTGGCCCATCGATCACCAGAACCTCTGCAGCTGGGTCACTGCTGTCGCATTCGGATGCGGTCTCTGCGGAGCCAGTCGACAGGTCGAACAGGCCGTAGAGGGATTCGTCGGGCTCGATTGCCGCGACTTGTGGGGTGGCCGACTGGCGGGCCACCGCATGCCTCACCCACCTCTAAAGCCTCGACCGACCGGAGCGCTTGCGCCCGCGAGAAACAGGGCGGGGAGATGCCACAGGAGCCGACCGATACTGGGTCGACGGCTGCCGCAGGAGGACACCACGGACACATGCGCGAAAGTGCGTCGCCCCGCGGACGGGGAGCGCGTCGACGTCGAGTGGAGCCTCCTGAAGCCAAGCGGAGTCGTCGGCGATGAACATGAGCGCGCCGAGACGGATCTCACGGCCCTCCACCAAAGCTCCGCCCGAAACCATGATCAAAGAGATCGGAAAAAATCACAACTTCTCCAACTAGGCGCTAAGACTCCTAGCCCCAAGGTGGGCACCAACTGTCGTGGTTCTAACTCTGACAGTGATGTAGGGGGGTATGTATGGAGAGGCTAGATCTTAGCTATGGGGGAGTTATAAGCACACGAGGATTACGAGTTCAGGCCCTTCTCGGAGGAAGTAACAGCCCTACGTCTCGGTGCCCGGAGGCGGTTGACTGAATTATGTGTGTATGAATAACAGGGATTCGAACCCTTGATACTGAGGAGGGGGTGGCTTATATAGAGTTCGCCAGGCCCCTCCAGCCCTCAGTAATGCAGGGTTTAAAATACATTAAGACAGGGCGTTACTGGTAACGCCCCTAATAAAGTGCTATGATGACCATAAAAGCTAATTAATGTCCGACCGTTTGCGTGTGGAGTGACTTTAGATCTCCTCGCAGTCGAGTGGTTGGCTTCATGGTCGAGTGTCTTGTATCCGTCGACTGGGATACCTTCAAGTCGATTGAAAGGTGACTTTTTCTAGCGATGTTCTTAGGTAGGGTACTTAGGACAGGTCCATGCCCCTACCCTAGTACATAGCTTCATCAGCCACGAGGCAGGGGGCGCGCCTACCCCCCTAAGGCGCGCCCTCCACCCTCGTGGGCCCCCCGTTGCTCCACCGATGTACTCCTTCCTCCTATATATACCTACGTACCCCCAAATGATCAGATACGGAGCCAAAACCCTCATTCCACCGCTGCAACTTTCTGTATCCACGAGATCCCATCTTGGGGCCTGTTCCGGAGCTCCGCCGGAGGAGGTATCCATCACGGAGGGCTTCTACATCATCACCATAGCCCCTCCGATGAAGTGTGAGTAGGTCATCTTAGACCTACGGGTCCATAGTTATTAGCTAGATGGCTTCTTCTCTCTTTTTGGATCTCAATACAATGTTCTCCCCCTCTCTTGTGGAGAACTATTCGATGTAATCTTATTTTTGCGGTGTGTTTGTTGAGACCGAGGAATTGTGGGTTTATGATCAAGTCTATCTATGAACAATATTTGAATCTTCTCTGAATTCTTTTATGTATGATTGGTTATCTTTGCAAGTTTCTTCGAAGTATCAGTTTGGTTTGGCCTACTAGATTGATCTTTCTTGCAATGGGAGAAGTGCTTAGCTTTGGGTTCAATCTTGCGGTGTCCTTTCCTAGTGACAGTAGGGGCAGCAAGGCACGCATTGTATTGTTGCCATCGAGGATAACAAGATGGGGTTTTCATCATATTGCATGAGTTTATCCCTCTACATCATGTCATCTTGATTAAGGCGTTACTCTGTTTTCATTAACTTAATACTCTAGATGCATGCTGGATAGCGGTCGATGAGTGGAGTAATAGCAGTAGATGCGGGCAGGAGTCGGTCTACTTGTCTCGGACCTGATGCCTATATACATGATCGTACCTAGATATTCTCATAACTATGCTCAATTCTGTCAATTGCTCAACAGTAATTCGTTCACCCACCGTAGAATACTTATGCTCTTGAGAGAAGCCACTAGTGAAACCTAACGCCCCCGGGTCTATCTTCATCATATTAATCTTCCAATACTTAGTTATTTCCTTTGCTTTTTACTTTGCTTTTATTTTACTTTGCATCTTTATCATAAAAATACCAAAAATATTATATTATCATATCTATCAGATCTCACTCTCGTAAGTGGATTGACAACCCCTTATCGCGTTGGTTGCGAGGATTTACTTTTTTTGTGCAGGTACGAGGGAATCGCGCATAGACTCCTACTGGATTGATAACTTGGTTCTCAAAAACTGAGGGAAATACTTACGCTACTTTGCTGCATCATCCCTTCCTCTTCGGGGAAAAACCGACGCAGTTCTCAAGAGGTAGCAAGAAGGATTTCTGGCGTCGTTGTCGGGGAGTCTATGCAAAAGTCAATATACCAAGTACCCATCACAATCCCTATCTCCCGCATTACATTATTTGCCATTTGCCTCTCTTTTTCCTCTCCCCCACTTCACCCTTGCCGTTTTATTTGCCCCCCCCCCTCTCTCTCTCTCTATCCTCCCTCTCCTTCTCTATTTGCCTCTTTTTGCCCGTTTGCTTTTTGTTCGCTTGTGTGTTGGATTGCTTGCTTGTCACGATGGCTCAAGATAACACTAAATTGTGCGACTTTACCAATACCAACAACAATGATTTTATTAGCACTCCGATTGCTCCTCTTACCGATGCTGAATCTTGTGAAATTAATACTGCTTTGCTGAATCTTGCCATGAAAGATCCGTTTTCCAGCCTTCCTAGTGAAGATGCCACTACCCATCTAAATAGCTTCGTTGATTTGTGTGATATGCAAAAGAAGAAAGATGTGGATAACAATATTGTTAAATTGAAGCTATTTCCTTTTTCGCTTAGAGATCGTGCTAAAGCTTGGTTTTCGTCTTTGCCTAAAAATAGTATTGATTCATGAAATAAGTGCAAAGATGCTTTTATCTCTAAATATTTTCCTCCCGCTAAGATCATCTCCCTTAGAAACGATATTATTAATTTTAAACAACTTAATCATGAACATGTTGCACAAGCTTGGGAGAGAATGAAATTAATGATACGTAATTGTCCTACTCATGGTTTGAATTTGTGGATGATTATACAAATTTTTTATGCCGGATTGAATTTTGCTTCTTGAAATCTTTTAGATTCGGCCGCGGGAGGCACTTTTATGGAAATCAATTTAGGAGAAGCTACTAAACTCCTAGATAATATGATGGTTAATTATTCTCAATGGCATACTAAAAGATCTACTAATAAAAGGGTGCATGCGATAGAAGAAATTAATGTTTTGAGTGGAAAGATGGATGAACTTATGAAATTATTTGCTAGTAAAAGTGTTTCTTCTGATCCTAATGATATGCACTTGTCTACTTTGATTGAGAATAATTATGAATCTATGGATGTGAATTTTTTTGGTAGGAACAATTTTGGTAATAACGCGTATAGAGGAAATTTTAATCCTAGGCCTTATCCTAGTAATCCCTCTAATAATTATGGTAATTCCTACAACAATTCTTATGGAAATTATAATAAGATGCCCTCTGGTTTTGAATTTAATATTAAAGAATTTATTACTTTGCAAAAGAATTTCAATGCTTTGATTAAAGAAAAATTGCTTAAGATTGATGAGTTAGCTAGGAACGTTGATAGAATTTCTCTTGATGTTGATTCTTTGAAACTTAGATCTATTCCACCTAAGAATGATATCAATGAGCCTCTCAAAGCCATGAGAATTTCCATTGATGAGTGCAAAGAAAGAACCGTTAGGATGCATGCTAAGAAAGATGCCTTTATAAGAGCGTGTTCATCTAGTTCCTATGAAAATAAAGATGAAGATCTAAAAGTTATTGATGTGTCCCCTATTAAATCTTTGTTTTGCAATATGAATCTTAATAATGATGGGACTGAATATGATCCACCTTTACCTAGAATACGTTCCAAGAATTCGGAATTTTTAGATCTTGATGCTAAAATTGATAAAAGTGGGATCGAAGAAATTAAAACCCTAGTTGTTGCTAAACCCACTATTTTGGATTTCAAGGAATTTAATTATGAAAATTGCTCTTCGATTGATTGTATTTCCTTGTTGCAATCCGTGCTAAATTCTCCTCACGCTTATAGTCAAAATAAAGCGTTCACTAAACATATCGTTGATGCCTTGATGCAATCTTATGAAGAAAAACTTGAATTGGAAGTTTCTATCCCTAGAAAACTTTATGATGAGTGGGAACCAACTATTAAAATTAAGATTGAAGATCATGAGTTCTATGCTTTATGTGATTTGGGTGCTAGTGTTTCCACGATTCCAAAGACTTTGTGCGATTTGTTAGGTTTCCGTGATTTTGATGATTGCTCTCTAAACATGCACCTTGCGGATTCCACTATTAAAAAACCTATGGGAAGAATTAGTGATGTTCTTATTGTTGCAAATAGGAATTATGTGCCCGTAGATTTTATTGTTCTTGACATAGATTGCAATCCTTCATGTCCTATTATCCTTGGTAGACCTTTCCTTAGAACAATTGGTGCAATTATTGATATGAAGGAAGGAAATGTTAGATTCCAATTTCCATTAAGTAAAGGCATGGAACACTTTCCTAGAAAGAAAATTAAATTACCTTATGAATATATTATGAGATCCACTTATGGATTGCCTACCAAAGATGGCAATACCTAGATCTATCCTTGCTTTTTATGCCTAGCTAGGGGCGTTAAACGATAGCGCTTGTTGGGAGGCAACCCAATTTTATTTTTATTCCTTGATTTTTTCCCCTGTTTAGTAATAAATAATTTATCTATTCTCTGTTTAGATTGTGTTTTTTGTGTTTAATTAGTGTTTGTGCCAAGTAGAACCGTTGGGAAGACTTGGGGAAAGTCTTGATATCTTGCTGTAAAAAAATAGAAACTTTAGCGCTCACGAGAACTGCTGCCATTTTTATTTGGAAAGTGATATTTAGTTAATTATTTTTGCAGATGATTAATAGATAAATTCCTCACGTCCAGCAATTTATTTTAGAATTTTTGGGGTTCCAGATCATGCGCTAGCTACAGATTACTACAGACTGTTCTGTTTTTGACAGATTCTGTTTTTCGTGTGTTGTTTGCTTATTTTGATGAATCTGTGGCTAGTAAAATAGGTTATAAACCATAGAGAAGTTGGAATACAGTAGGTTTAACACCAATATAAATAAATAATGAGTTCATTACAGTACCTTGAATTGGTCTTTTGTTTTCTTTCGCTAACGGAGCTCACGAGATTTTCTGCTTTAAGTTTTGTGTTGTGAAGTTTTCAAGTTTTGGGTAAAGATTTGATGGATTATGGAACAAGGAGTGGCAAGAGCCTAAGATTGGGGATGCCCATGGAACCCCCAAGATAATCTAAGGACACCTGAGGGAGTCTTGGATTAGGGGGTGTTCGGATAGCTGGACTATACCTTCAGTCGGACTCCTGGACTATGAAGATACAAGATTGAAGACTCCGTCCCGTGTCTGGAAGGGACTTTCCTTGGCGTGGAAGGCAAGCTTGGCGATACGGATATGAAGATCTCCTACCATTGTAACCGACTTTGTGTAACCCTAACCCTCTCCGGTGTCTATATAAACCGGAGGGTTTTAGTCCGTAGGACAACATACACATCAACAATCATACCATAGGCTAGCTTCTAGGGTTTAGCCTCCTCAATCTTGTGGTAGATCTACTCTTGTACTACCCATATCATCAATATTAATCAAGCAGGACGTAGGGTTTTACCTCCATCGAGAGGGCCCGAACCTGGGTAAAACTTCGTGTCCCTTGTCTCCTGTTACCATCCGGCCTAGACGCACAGTTCGGGACCCCCTACCCGAGATCCGCCGGTTTTGACACCGACATTGGTGCTTTCATTGAGAGTTCCTCTGTGTCGTCGCCATCAGGCTCGATGGCTCCTACGATCATCAATAGCGATGCAGTCCAGGGTGAGACCTTCCTCCCCGGACAAATCTTCGTCTTCGGCGGCTTTGCACTGCGGGCCAATTCGCTTGGCCATCTGGAGCAGATCGAAAGCTACGCCCCCGGCCGTCAGGTCAGATTTGGAAGTTTAAACTACACGGCTGACATCCACGGGGACTTGATCTTCGACGGATTCGAGCCACTGCCGAGCGCACCGCACTGTCACGACGAGCATGATTTAGCTCTGCCACCGAACAGTGCCCTGGAGGCCGCACCCGCGTCAGCTCCGACTCTTAATTCGGAGCCAACTGCGCCGATCGAGGATGGGCGGTTGGACGCCACCTCAGGGGCTGCGACCCCAACGGCGATTGAGCCGAACACCAGCCCCGTACTCTGCGAGACTCGTGACTCCAAGGAGCCGGACTCCTCTCCGGACTCCGAACCCTCCGCGCCCCTGCCGATCGAATCCGATTGGGCGCCGATCATGGAGTTCACTGCCACGGACATCTTTCAGTACTCGCCTCTCGGTGATATCCTGAAGTCACTGAAGTCTCTCTCTTTATCAGGAGAGCCCTGGCCGGACTACGGTCAGCAAGGTTGGGGTACGGACGATGAAGAAATTCAAAGCCCACCCACCACCCACTTTGTAGCCACTGTCGACGACTTAACCGACATGCTCGACTTCGACTCCGAAGACATTGACGGTATGGACGCCGATGAAGGAGATGATGAAGAACCAGCGCCTACTAGGCCCTGGAAAGCCACCTCGTCATATGACATATACATGGTGGACACCCCAAAAGAGGGAGATGGCGATGGAACAGCGGAGGATGACCCCTCCAAGAAACAGCCTAAGCGCCGGCGTCAGCGGCGTCGCTCAAAATCCCGCCAAAACAAATAAGGTGATTCCAGCACGGGAGATAATAATACTCTGGAAAGCGCCGAAGAAAACCCCCTCCAGCAAGATTTAGCACAGGAGGATGAAGAAACCAGCCCTCACGAGAGAGCGGCAGACAGAGAGGTCGAGGACGATAATTATATGCCTCCCTACGAAGACGAGGCAAGCCTTGACGACGACGAATTCGTCGTGCCAGAGGATCGCGTCGAGCAAGAGCGTTTTCAATGCAGGCTTATGGCCACGGCAAGAAGCCTCAAGAAAAAACAACAACAGCTTAGAGCTGATCAAGATTTGCTAGTCGACAGATGGACTGAAGTCCTTGCGGCCGAAGAGCATAAACTCGAACGCCCCTCCAAGAGCTACCCAAAGCGTAGGTTGCTACCTCGATTAGAGGAGGAAGCCCTTGATGCGGCCGACCGGCCACCTCATGGTCGCGACAGAGAGGCCTCTCGGCCCTCCACTCAAGCCGCACCCCGTACCAAGGCACGGGAATATGCGCCGGACTTATGAGACATGTTGGAGGACAAGGCAAGGCAAACAAGATCGATCTGCGGATCGCGTGGGCGCCCCGCGGCTCGAGACGGTAACCGTCACGCCGGCCACAAACTCGGCGGGGCCGAACATAGTAGACAAGGCTCATTGGAGCTACGTCATGATATAGCCCAGTACAGAGCCACCGCACACCCACTCTGCTTTACAGACGAAATAATGGATCATCAAATCCCCGAGGGTTTCAAACCCGTAAACATTGAATCATATGATGGCACAACAGATCCTGCGGTATGGATCGAGGATTATCTCCTTCATATCCACATGGCCCGCGGCGATGATTTCCATGCCATCAAATAACTCCCACTCAAGCTTAAAGGACCAGCTCGGCATTGGCTTAACAGCTTGCCAACAGGATCAATCAGTTGTTGGGAGGACCTGGAAGCCGCATTCCTCGACAATTTCCAGGGCACTTATGTGCGACCCCCAGACGCCGATGACCTAAGTCACGTAATTCAGCAGCCAGAGGAATCGGCCAGGCAATTCTGGACGCGGTTCCTAACAAAGAAAAATCAAATAGTCGACTGTCCGGACGCTGAGGCCCTAGCAACCTTCAAGCACAATATCCATGACGAGTGGCTGTCCCGGCACCTTGGACAGGAAAAGCCGAAATCTATGGCAGCACTCATGACACTCATGACCCGCTTTTGCGCGGGAGAAGACAGCTGGCTTGCTCGTAGCAACAATATGACCAAGAACCCTGGTAATTCGGACACCAGGGACAGTAGTGGCAGGTCGCGTCGCAACAAGCAGAAGCGCTGCATTAATGGCGACAATGCTGAGGATACGACAGTTAATGCCGGATTCAGAGGCTCTAAATCTGGTCAGTGGAAAAAGCCATTCAAAAGGAATCCTAGGGGCCCGTCCAGTTTGGACCGGATACTCGACCGCTCATGCCAGATACATGGCACCCCCGAAAAGCCAGCCAATCACACCAAAAAGGATTGTTGGCTATTCAAGCAAGCAGGCAAGTTAAATGCCGAAAATGAAGATAAGGGGCTGCATAGCGATGACGATGAGGAGCCCCGGCCGCCGAACAATAGTGGACAGAAGGGTTTTCCCCCACAAGTGCGGACAGTGAACATGATATACGCAACCCACGTCCCCAAAAGGGAGCTGAAGCGCGCGTTAAGGGACGTATACGCGGTAGAGCCAGTCGCCCCAAAGTTCAACCCATGGTCCTCCTGCCCGATCACCTTTGATCCAAGGGACCATCCCACCAGCATCCGTCATGGCGGATTCGCCGCATTGGTTCTAGACCCAATTATTGATGGATTTCATCTCACTAGAGTCCTTATGGATGGCGGCAGCAGCCTAAACCTGCTTTACCAGGATACAGTGCGGAAAATGGGCATAGATCCCTCGAGGATTAAGCCCACCAAAACGACCTTTAAAGGCATAATACCAGGTGTAGAGGCCAACTGTACAGGCTCAGTCACACTTGAAGTGGTCTTCGGATCTCCGGATAATTTCCTAAGCGAGGAGTTAATCTTCGACATAGTCCCGTTTCGCAGTGGTTATCACGCACTACTCGGGCGAACCGCATTCGCTAAGTTCAATGCGGCACCACATTACGCATACCTTAAGCTCAAGATGCCAGGCCCTCGAGGAGTAATTACGGTCAATGGAAACACCGAACGCTCCCTCCGAACGGAGGAGCACACGGCGGCCCTTGCAGCGGAAGTACAAAGCAGCCTCTCCAGGCAGTTCTCTAGTCCGGCCACTAAACGACCGGACACCGTCAAGCGCGCCTGGAGTAACCTACAACAAGACCGCCTGGCACGATCCGAGCAGGCGTAGCAATGCGGCCCCAACCCCAACCCTCGCAAAAAGGCGATGCCAGTACTTCGCGTACATAACTATGCTCTAGAGATACCATGGGCACAGGGGGAGGGGCACCATCACGGCACGCCCAAAACACGGCTTAAACCGTACCAGGGGCTGCTAATTTTTTAATTTTCTCTTACTTTCAGGACTCCATCCTTCGGAAGGCCTATTCGGTAGTTCAATTGCCGCACAAATGATGCAAGAACCAGGGAAGCAGACAAGCCACGCCGCATTACGGAACTCCCAGGTGGTCTCTATCATGAGCAGTATACCCGTTCCGCATTCTATTCCACAGCTTGCCCTGGGAACGGACATGTTAACTAGTCCAACCTTCCACTTATCGCATTACTTGTATCGTTCTGCCTTGATCGCACCCCTTTTTAATAAACAATGCATAGCTTTCGTCTATTTTTGCATTACCTTTTTTCTTTATATATGTTCCTTAACGACATGTTGCACCCGTACACGTTGGTACGGCCAAAATACGCCAGGGGATTTAGTACCCCTCAATATGGTGTGAGAAGTCCGAAGACTTCAACAAGTGCGGCACCCCGAACTTATAGCACTATATGCATCGGCTCCGAATCATGTCTTGGGTCAATAGTTGGGTTTGCACGGCTCCTATGTTTTGGTGCCTTACATTCCGCTATATCGGCTAAGGTAGCACTAGGAGAACCACTACGATTGTGCCCCAGTTGAGCTGGGTCGAGCACCTCAGTGGAGAAAGCTAAAACTGACTGTCATGATGAAGCGAGAGATGGTCGCTGTTCGAGAGGTTTTTTCGAGTCCCTAAAGACTTATGCCGCTTTGGGCGATGAGCCGGCTCTGTCCGGCCAAGGCGTGGATAGCGCCCCGAACTCGGTCTTCCGAATACCAGGGGCTTCGCCGAAATTTAAAATTATAGAATTCTATGGCTAAGTGAGAGTGTTCACGCATTATAGTCCGATTGCCTTGTTCGTTGGGCTGAGCGCCTCCCTCGAAGGACCCAAACATGGGAAAAAGAGCGCTCAGGTTTATCCCCGAACACCCCAGCACTAGCGGCAAGGGGGCAGAAGCCGACGACTCGCCATCTCTTAGAATTGATAAACAGCCGCACAGAAGGTAATATTTTAAATTCCAACAGCATTGCTTAGCGCATATAAACAAGTTTTCCGCGCACAGGACAAAACGAGCAAGTTTCACTCAAAAATTACATCCCTAGACATTCATCCGCCACAAGGCAGGCACCCTTCAGAACATCCTTATAGTAATTCTCGGGCTTGCGATGCTCTTTCCCCGGAGGTGGCCCGTCCTTCACAAGCTTCTCAGCATCCAGCTTGCCCCAGTGCACCTTAGCACGGGCAAGGGCCCTACAGGCACCCTCAATGCAGACGAAGCGCTTGATGACTTCGAGCCTTGGACAGGCCTCCACCAGCCGCCGCACCAGCCCGAAATAGCTCCCAGGCAGAGCCCCTCCAGGCCACGGCCGAACAATGAGGCCCTTCATGGCCTGTTCGGCCGCCTTGTGGAGCTCGACCAGTTACTTCAGCTGGTCGCTCAAGGGCACGGGGTGTCCGGCCTCAGCATACTGAGACCAGAACACCTTCTCCGTCGAGCTGCCCTCCTCGGCTCGATAGAATGCGGCGGCATCGGACACACTCCAGGGAAGATCTGCGAACGCTCCTGGAGAGCTCCGGATTCGGGTAAGTAACAAGTAACTCACGTTTATGTGTTTTCTTTGCATAAAGAATGCCTTACCCGCTGCTATCTTCTTCACCTCATCCAACTCCTCGAGGGTCTTCTGGGATTCAGCCTTGGCAGACTTGGCATTTTCAATAGCCACCGCGAGCACGGACTCTTGCGTCTTCGAGTCAAGCTCCAAACTCTCATGTTTTTCCATGAGAGCCTGGAGCTCTTGCCGCACCTTGCCAACCTCGGCCTCATACTTCTCCTGCTCGGTGCGCTCCGAGGCCGCCCTCTTCTCGGCCTCGACTAGCGCTTGCTTAAGGGTCGCCACTTCAGACGTGGCCCCTACAATAGCCACGATAATCCTGTCATTCTTTGCAATTGCACCTTTTTATATATATTTAAAAACAAGGTATTTCTCACCTTCATTGTCCTCGAGCTGCTTCTTGGCACGCCCGAGCTCTTGCTCGGACCGATCGATATTCTGCTTTAGCATGTCCACTTCCGCAGTCAGTGCGGCGGACGCAAGCAGAGAAGCCTACACATGCATACTGACTCATTTTTGTTAGACTCCTGCGAATTTTATTTGATCCTCTATTCGGCTTTTCCTCCCGAACGCCAAACAGAGCATCAGGGGCTACTGTCTATGCGGTAATATTATTTACACATTCTTTACTTACCTCAAAGCCTGTTAACAGGCTAGTACAAGCTTCAGTCAGTCCGCTCTTGGCAGACTGAACCTTCTGGACCACCGCACTCATAATAGTGCGGTGCTCCTCGTCGATGGAGGCGCCTTGGAGCGCCTCCAACATATTGTCCGGCGCCTCCGGTTGGACGGGGGCCACCGGCACGGCGGACTTTCTCCTCTTGGAAGGAGGTCCCCCGCCGGACTCTGGAACCTCTGAAGGTTCCGGAGCGGTGTTCGGCCTAGAGCCGGACTTGGAGCCCCGGGGGGTTTCATCCCCTTTACTCCTGGAGTCCGGGAGGTCGCCTTGCGGTGCCTCCAGGACCACCTCCTCCCGGCTTGGAACCTGTTGGGACAACACTTCAGTGTCGTTCGTAGGGCGGGGGGAGGAAGCCGTCGGAAGCGAGTTCACATCCGACGAGTCCAGTGAGCCGCTCGACGACGCGTCGAGCCGGTCTTTGGGTGGGCTGCATAAACATATTCGACGTAAGGGAAAGCTGTGCAATAAACGAATACTATGAATTACTCTGGTATCCGGATACTTACGGTTTTGCCAGGGGCTTGGCCCTGGGCTGCCACTCCTCTCCGCCGCCATCGATGTCGGTGGAGCAGTCCGGAGGAAGGGTTTTCCCCTTCTTGGACCCTCCGGCCTCCCCCGAGAGGGCGGCCTTCCTTTTCTTCTCTCCCCCCGCTGGAGGGGGAGAGGTCTCTTCTTCTTCCTCCTCGTCTTCACGGGAGGAATGCGCCTCGGAACCGTCGGATGATGGATCCGACACCTCCTGGCGCCGGGCACTCTTTCGAGTCCCCGCGGCCTTTTTCGCGGCCTTCTTCTCCGGCACCACATAGGGTGCCGGAACTAGCAGCTTCGCCAGGCGAGCGTCCACTGGGCCTTCGGGCAAAGGAGCCGGATAGTTGATCTGTCCGGATGTCACCTACCAATCCTGTCAAGGGTAAGGGAGTTTAGATCCCGCATGGAGTCAAACTATGAAAAACTGATACCCTGTAAAAGAAAAAAAACATCTTACCACGAGAGCATGATGCTGCGCATTGAATCCGCGATCCTCGGTAGCAGATGCGGGAGCCTCGTCGCCCTTGAAAAGCACCTTCCAGGCATCTTCGTACGTCGTGTCGAAGAGCCTGCTCAGAGTTTGGTGCCGCGCCGGGTCGAACTCCCACAGGTTGAAAGCCCGTTGTTGACACGGGAGGATCAAGCGGATGAGCATAACCTGGACTACGTTGATAAGTTTGAGCTTCTTGTCCACCAGGGTTTGGACGCATGTTTGGAGTCCGGTCAGCTCTCCCTTCTTACCCCACGATAGGCATGTCTCCTTCTAGGAGGTGAGCCGCGTAGGGGGTCCGGATCGAAACTCAGGGGGTGTGACCCATTCGGCGTCACGCGGCTCGGTGATGTAAAACCACCCCGATTGCCACCCCTTCAGGGTCTCCACAAAGGAGCCCTCGAGCCATAGGACGTTGGCCATCTTGCCCACCATGGCGCCTCTACACTCCGCCTAGTTGCCGTGCACCACCTTCGGCTTGACGTTGAAAGTCTTGATCCATAGGCCGAAATGGGGGCAGATGCGGAGGAAGGCCTCGCACACGACGATGAACGCCGAGATGTTGAGGACGAAGTTCGGGGCCAGATCATGGAAATCCAGGCCGTAGTAGAACATGAGCTCCCGGACAAATGGGTGGAGAGGGAAGCCCAGTCCGCGGAGGAAATGGGGGAGGAACACCACCCTCTCATGGGGCCTAGGGGTGGGGATGAGCTGCCCCTTTTCAGGAAGCCGGTACGTGATGTCGTTAGACAGGTATCCGGCTTTCCTCAGCTTTTTGATGTGTCCCTCCATGACGGAGGAGACCATCCACTTGCCTCCCGCTCCGGACATGGCTGGAGAAGGTTGAGGTGGGGAGTGCGGACTTGGGCGCTGGAACTCAAGTGCGCAAGAATGGATAGGCGAAGGAGGAAGAAGGCGTAGGTGAAAAGGTGGATCCTTATCCCCTTATATGGGTGGACGCAACGACATGTCCCCACCAGCCTGGTAAAACTCGCTTATCTCCAAGCATCGTAATCAATGGCGCGGTTGGGTTACCCACGCCCGTATTGATGAGAATCCAGGGATAAGGGGACACGATCTCTGCTTTAACAAGACGTGCCAAGGAAACCGCCTCGCATGACGCGCTGAGGTGGGATAATGAAACGACTCAGATAGAGGCTTGGCCGTGGTGTGACACGCTACGGAATACGTCAGCAGATTAGATTGGTGTAAATATTATTCTCTCTATGGAAATATGTGGAAACTTATTTTGCAAAGCCGGACACTATCTTTGTGTTCAAAATCTTCTATGAAGTACTTGGAGGAGGAACCCGCCTTGCAATGCCGAAGACAATCTGCGCGCTGGACTCCTTGTCATTGAAGTCTGGTTCAGGGGCTACTGAGGGAGTCCTGGATTAGGGGGTGTTCGGATAGCTGGACTATACCTTCAGCCGGACTACTGGACTATGAAGATACAAGATTGAAGACTCCATCCCGTGTCCGGAAGGGACTTTCCTTGGCGTGGAAGGCAAGCTTGGAGATACGGATATGAAGATCTCCTACCATTGCAACCGACTTTGTGTAACCCTAACCCTCTCCGGTGTCTATATAAACCGGAGGGTTTTAGTCCGTAGGACAACATACACATCAACAATCATACCATAGGCTAGCTTCTAGGGTTTAGCCTCCTCGATCTCGTGGTAGATCTACTCTTGTACTACCCATATCATCAATATTAATCAAGCAGGACGTAGGGTTTTACCTCCATCGAGAGGGCCCGAACCTGGGTAAAACTTCGTGTCCCTTGTCTCATGTTACCATCCGGCCTAGATGCACAGTTTGGGACCCCCTACCTGAGATCCGCCGGTTTTGACACCGACAACACCTAAAACCCAAAGCTTGGGGATGCCCCGGAAGGCATCCCCTCTTTTCGTCTACTTCTATCGGTAACTTTACTTGGAGCTATGTTTTTATTCACCACATGATATGTGTTTTGCTTGGAGCGTCTTGTATGATTTGAGTCTTTGCTTTTTAGTTTACCACAATCATCCTTGCTGTACACACCTTTTGAGAGAGCCATACATGATTTGGAATTTGTCAGAATAATCTATGTGCTTCGCTTATATCATTTGAGTTATATAGTTTTGCTCTAGTACTTCACTTATATCTTTTAGAGCATGGTGGTGGATTTGTTTTATAGAAACTATTGATCTCTCATGCTTCACTTAGATTATTTTGAGTCTTAAATAGCATGGTAATATGCTAGGTATTCAAGATTAATAATTTTTTTCTTATGAGTGTTTTGAATACTAAGAGAAGTTTGATGCTTGATGATTGTTTTGAGATATGGAGGTAATAATATCAAAGTCATTCTAGTTGAGTAGTTGTGAATTTGAGAAATGCTTGTGTTGAAGTTTGCAAGTCCCGTAGCATGCACATATGGTAAATGTTATGTAACAAATTTGAAACATGAGGTGTTATTTGATTGCCTTCCTTATGAGTGGCGGTCGGGGACGAGCGATGGTCTTTTCCTACCAATCTATCCCCCTAGGAGCATGCGCGTAGTGCTTGGTTTTTGATGACTTAGATTTTTACAATAAGTATGTGAGTTCTTTACGACTAATGTTGAGTCCATGGATTATACGCACTCTCACCCTTCCATCATTACTAGCATCTTCGGTACCGTGCATTGCCCTTTCTCACATTGAGAGTTGGTGTAAACTTCGCCGGTGCATCCAAACCCCGTGATATGATACGCTCTTTCACACATAAACCTCCTTATATCTTCCTCAAAACAGCCACCGTACGTACCTATTATGGCATTTCCATAGCCATTCCGAGATATATTGCCATGCAACTTTCCACCATTCCGGTTATCATGGCACATTCATCATTGTCATGTTGCTTAGCATGATCATGTAGTTGACATAGTATTTGTGGCAAAGCCACCGTTCATAATTCTTTCATACATGTCACTCTTGGTTCATTGCATATCCCGGTACACCGCCGGAGGCATTCATATAGAGTCATATCTTGTTCTAAGTATCGAGTTGTAATTCTTGAGTTGTAAGTAAATAGAAGTGTGATGACTATCATTCATAGAGCATTGTCCTAAAAAAAGTGAAAGGCCAAAAAAAGAAGAAAGGCCAAATAAAAAAATATAAAGAGGGACAATGCTACTATCCTTTTACCACACTTGTGCTTCAAAGTAGCACCATAATCTTCATGATAGAGAGTTTTTTGTTTTGTCACTTTCATATACTAGTGGGAATTTTTCATTATAGAACTTGGCTTGTATATTCCAACAATGGGCCTCCTTAAGTGCCCTAGGTCTTCGTGAGAAAGCAAGTTGGATGCATACCCACTTAGTTTCTTTTTGTTGAGCTTTCATACATTTATAGCTCTAGTGCATCCGTTGCATGGCAATCCCTACTCCTTGCATTAACATCAATCGATGGGCATCTCCATAGCTCATTGATTAGCCTTGTTGATGTGAGACTTTCTCCTTTTTTCTTCTCCACATAACCCCCATCATCATATCTATTCCACCCATAGTGCTATATCCATGGCTCGCGCTCATATATTGCGTGAAAGTTTATAGGTTTGAGATTACTAAAGTATGAAACAATTGCTTGGCTTGTCATTGGGGGTTGTGCATGATGAGAGCATTCTTGTGTGACGAAAATGGAGCATGACTAAACTATATGATTTTGTAGGGATGAACTTTCTTTGGCCATGTTATTTTTAGAGGACATAATTGCTTAGTTAGTATGCTTGAAGTATTATTATTTTTATGTCAATATGAACTTTTATCTTGAATGTTTCGGATCTGAATATTCATACCACAATTAAGAAGAATTACATTAAAATTATGCCAAGTAGCACTCCGCATCAAAAATTCTGTTTTTATCATTTACCTACTCGAGGACGAGCAAGAATTAAGCTTGGGGATGCTTGATACGTCTCCAACGTATCTATAATTTTTTTATTGCTCCATGCTATATTATCTACTGTTTTGGACATTATTGGGCTTTATTATCCACTTTTATATTATTTTTGGGACTAACCTATTAACCAGAGGCCCAGCCCAGAATTGCTGGTTTTTTTGCCTATTTTAGGGTTTCGAAGAAAAGGAATATCAAACGGAGTCCAAACGGAATGAAACCTTCGGGAACGTGATTTTCTCGCCGAACATGATCCAGGAGACTTGGACCCTATGTCAAGAAACAAGGGAGGAGGCCACGAGGTAGGGGGGCGCGCCTCCCCCCCCCAGGCGCGCCCTCCACGCTCGTGGGCCCCCTGTTGCTCCACTGACGTACTCCTTCCTCCTATATATACCTACGTACCCCCAAACGATCAGATACAGAGCTAAAACCCTAATTCCACCCCCGTAACTTTCTGTATCCACGAGATCCCATCTTGGGGCCTGTTCCGAAGCTCCGCCGGAGGAGGTATCCATCACGGAGGTCTTCTACATCATCACCATAGCCCCTCCGATGAAGTGTGAGTAGTTCACCTTAGACCTACGGGTCCATAGTTATTAGCTAGGTGGCTTCTTCTCTCTTTTTGGATCTCAATACAATGTTCTCCCCCTCTCTTGTGGAGAACTATTCGATGTAATCTTCTTTTTGCGGTGTGTTTGTTGAGACCGATGAATTGTGGGTTTATGATCAAGTCTATCTATGAACAATATTTGAATCTTCTCTGAATTCTTTTATGTATGATTGGTTATCTTTGCAAGTCTCTTCGAATTATTAGTTTGGTTTGGCCTACTAGATTGATCTTTCTTGCAATGGGAGAAGTGCGTAGCTTTGAGTTCAATCTTGCGGTGTCCTTTCTAGTGACAGTAGGGGCAGCAAGGCACATATTGTATTGTTTCCATCGAGGATAACAAGATGGCGTTTTCATCATATTGCATGAGTTTATCCCTCTACATCATGTCATCTTGCTTAAGGCGTTACTCTATTTTCATTAACTTAATACTCTAGATGCATGCTGGATAGCGGTCGATGAGTGGAGCAATAGTAGTAGATGCAGGCAGGAGTCGGTCTACTTGTCTCGGACGTGATGCCTATATACATGATCATACCTAGATATTCTCATAACTATGCTCAATTATGTCAATTGCTCAACAGTAATTCGTTCACCCACCGTAGAATACTTATGCTTTTGAAAGAAGCCACTAGTGAAACCTATGGCCCCCGGGTTTATCTTCATCATATTAATCTTCCAATACTTAGTTATTTCCTTTGCTTTTTAGTTTGCTTTTATTTTACTTTGCATCTTTATCATAAAAATACCAAAAATATTATCTTATCATATCTATCAGATCTCACTCTCGTAAGTGGCCGTGTAGGGATTGACAACCCCTTATCGTGTTGGTTGCGAGGATTTATTTGTTTTATGCAGGTACGAGGGACTCGCGCGTAGCCTCCTACTGGATTGATACCTTGGTTCTCAAAAACTGAGGGAAATACTTACACTACTTTGCTGCATCATCCCTTCCTCTTCGGGGAAAAACCAACGCAGTGCTCAAGAGGTAGTAGTGAGCGACTGAAGTATAGTCGACCCGGGTGCCTTGGGAAGCACAGAAAGCTCTGAACTTATATGAATCAAAGTTTGAACCGTTGCCGTTGATGATGTTGTGTGGGACTCCATATCTGAATGTTAACTCCCTGATGAAGCTGACGGCGGTACCCGAGTCAAGGTTCTTGATTGGTTTGGCTTCAATCCATTTAGTGAACTTGTCGACTGCAACAAGCGGGTGGGTGAAACCACTTCTGCCAATCCTCAGGGGTCCAACCATATCCAACCCCCAAACAGCAAATGGCCAGGCGAGTGGAATGGTCTTCCAAGCTGAAGCGGGCTTGTGAGACATGTTGGAGTAGAACTGGCAGCCCTCACACTTGTCGACTATTTATTTTGCCATTTCATTTGCTCGTGGCCAGAAAAAACCTGCTCGGTATGCTTTGGCCACGATTGTCCAAGAGGACGCATGGTGACCACAGGTTCCCGAGTGGATATCATTGAAGATCATTCGACCTTCCTCTAGGGTAATACATCGTTGAGCAACTCTAATCACACTCTCCCTGTACAGTCGACCACTTATCACAGTGAAGGCTTTGGATCGACGGACAACCTAACGTGCTTCATCTTCGTCTTCTGGAAGCTCTTTCCTGAGAATATATGCGATATACGGCACTGTCCAGTCAGGAATGATGACCAAAACTTCCATGATTACGTCGACCACGGCTAGGATTTCAACTTCAGTCGGATCAGTAGAACTCTTAGGCTGCGGGGGCTCTTCTGTGAAGGGATCCTCTTGAACTGATGGTGTGTGAAGATGCTCCAAGAACACATTGCTGGGAATGGGCTCCCGCTTGGAACCTATCTTTGCCAGGTCATCCGTTGCCTGGTTCTTCAGTCGGGGAATGTGGTGGAGCTCTAGCCCTTCAAACTTCTTTTCTAACTTTCTCACTGCTTTGCAATAGCTAGTCATAGCTGGACTTCTGACGTCCCACTACTTCATCACTTATTGACCACTAGATCTGAGTCGTCGTAGACCATTAGACGACGGACGCCGAGTGAAATGGCCATTCGCAACCCATACAGAAGTGCTTCATATTCAGCTTCATCGTTGGAGGAATCAAAGTGAAACTGAAGGACATAACTGAGTTTTTCACCTCACAGGGATACCAGAAATACTCCAGTGCCAGAACAATTCAACATCTTGGATCCATCAAAGAACATAGTCCAATGTTCTGAGTGAACTTGAGTCGGTTGCTGCTGTTCGATCCACTCGACAAGGAAATCTACTATTGCTTGGGACTTGATTGCTTTCTTTGCCTCAAACTTTATATCCAACGGAAGGAGTTCAATCGCCCACTTTGCCACTCAACCAGTTGCATCTCTGTTGTTCAGAATTTCTGACAATGGAGGATCGCTGACGACTGTGATAGACTGATCTGAGAAATAATGTGCAACCTTCTTTGTGGTCAAGTAAATTCCATAGACAAGCTTCTGATAATGCGGATATCTCTGCTTGGAAGGAGTTAGGACTTCAGATATATTGTACACTGGGCGCGGAACCTTATAGGCTTTACCTTCTTATTCCCGCTCGACCGTGAGTACTGTACTAATAACTTGTCCAGTGGCTGCAATATAAAGCAGAAAAGGCTCATTGCTGATTGGAGCAGTGAGCACCGGCTGGGTGGAAAGTAGGGTTTTGAGCTCTGCAAACGCTGCATCAGCTTCAGGAGTCCACTCGAACTTATCAGATTTCTTCATCAATCGGTAAAGAGGCAATGTCGTTTCACCGAGACGAGATATGAATCGACTCAAAGCGGCCAAACAACCTGTAAGCTTCTGAACGTCGTGTATGCGCACAGGGCATTTCATTCGGAGTATTGCGCCAACTTTCTCTAGGTTTGCATCGATTCCACGTTTAGAAATGAGGAAACCGAGTAACTTTCCACCTGGAACTCCGAATGTACACTTCGACGGGTTAAGCTTGATATCATATCTTCTCAGATTGGCAAAGGTTTCAGTGAGGTCAGTCAGCAGGTCGGAACCTTTATGCGACTTAACCACAATGCCAACCATGTATGCTTCCACATTCCAACTGATTTGAGTGAGCAGGCACTTCTATATCATACGCATGAATGTGGCACCAGCATTCTTGAGACCAAAGGGCATAGTAACATAGCAAAAGCACCCAAATGGGGTGATACAAGCTGTTTTTATTTCGTCGGGTCCATACAATCGGATCTGATGGTACCCGGAGTATGCATCTAGAAAGGACAATCGCTCACATCCCGTAGTCGAGTCAACTATTTGATCGATGCGGGGGAGAGGGAAGTGATCTTTCGAGCATGCCCGATTTATATGCTTGAAGTCAATACACATACAGAGTGAATCATCTTTCTTGGGGACCATGATGACATTGGCGAGCCACTCGGAGTGGTAAATCTCTCGGATGAACTCAGCTGCCAGAAGCCGAGCCAATTCCTCGCCAATTGCCTTTCTTTTCACCATGGCGGACCGTCAGAGAGTCTATTTGACAGGTTTTCTTTTGGGTCGACTCGCAAACGGTGCTCAGCCAGTCCCCTGGGTACACCTGGCATGTCAGAAGGTTTCCATGCGAAGATGTCCCAGTTCTCATGGAGGAATTGGATGAGCGCTTCTTCCTATTTGCTGTCAAGTGTTGTTGAGATATGAGTCGGAGCAGCATTGGGATCAGTCAGGTGAATATGAACTGACTTTGTTTCACCAGATGACTTAAATGCATATTCTGAAGCAGGCTTCTTAGCTCTCAACAAATCACTCAGATCTGAAGTCTTCTTGTATTCATCCATTTCTACTGTTGCCATCTGTTCATTGGCAATATTCTAGCCCTTTTGGAAGCACTCTTCTGCTCGCTGCCGATTACCAGTGACTGTAATCATGCCCCTAGGGCCAGGAATTTTGAGTTTGAGGTACACGTAACATGGTCGAGCCATGAAACGAGCATACACAGTTCTGCCCAGGATAGCATGATAGGCACTGTGAAAATCCACAACTTCAAATGTCAACTTTTCCTTATGGTAATTATTTGGATCACCGAAAACCATGTCAAGAGTGAACTGGCCGAGTGAATCGGCTTTCTTTCCAGGTATAACTCCGTGGAACCGCATGTTGCTCTCTCTGAGCTTGGACATCGGAATGCCCATCCCTCGGAGGGTCTCAACATACAAAATGTTCAAACCACTACCGCCATCCATCAAGACTTTGGTCAATCGGGTGCCCCCAACGACTAGGTTGACCACCAACGCTTGCCTCCCGGGGGTGGCGACGTGCGGCAGGTGGTCGGACTGGTCGAATGTGATGGGATTCTTTGACCATTTCAGATACATCATCGTTGCCGGAGCAACCATGTTTACTTCTCTGTTGATGACTTTCAGTCGACTTCTACCTTCAATGTTAGCAAAAATTACCAAAGTGGAATTGACATTTGGGAAATCCTTCATCATCCTCTTCCTTGTCCTCATCCTTATCAGAATTCCTTCTCTTTCTCACTAGGTTGTTTTTCTCGGAACTGTTGTATAAGGACTCGACACTGTCGAGTGGTATGTTTGGGATAAATCAGATTACCCTCTTCACCATTCTTGATGTGAATGTGACATGGCAAATCCAACACGCCATTCCCTGCTGAATCCTTTACCTTCTTGGGGATCCAGGGCCCTTTGAGCTTTCCCTTAAATTTTCCTTGTGTTGCGACTGCAACCTCTCCAGGACCCACGGGTTCCACTTTGCACTTCTACTTCCGATTGGAATTACCTCCTGTAGTATCCTGGCCGACTGGTTTGCCCTTACCGTTGCGGAGTCGGTCTTCTTCTTCACCATTTGCGTACTAAGTGGCTATTTCCATCATTTGGTCAGGGTCATGTCTCCCATCCGACCAAATTTCAGGTTGAGCTCCCGATACCAAACGCCCTCCTTGAAGGCACAAACTTCTTGATGCTGAGACACATTCTCCACGGTGTGATGCAAAGTGGTCCACCTCTGGATGTAGTCCCTCAAAGTTTCATTCGGTTTTTGCACACAATGTTGTAATTCTGTCAACCCTGCAGGTCGTTTGCATGTGCCCTCGAACGTTCTAACAAACACTTGGGCTAACTCCTCCCAGCTAAATATACTTCCCGGAGCCAACTGATTCAACCAAGCCCTAGCTGACCCTTCAAGCATCAGGGGAAGGTGCTTCATGGCCACCTCATCGTTTCCACCACCGATCTGTATAGCCACTCCGTAATCCTCAAGCCAAGTGTCAGGCTTCGATTCACTAGTGAACTTACTAACTCCAGTCGCCAACCTGAAGTTGGGAGGGATCTCTGCAGCCTTGATGGCTCTGCTAAAACACTCGAGGCCAGAAACATGCACTCTGCTTCCAGTCGGGCAATCTCTGTCCTGCCCTTCTCTATGTGCTCGGTTCCTGTCAACCAGACCTTGCACCAGAATTGACCTCGCATCAAACCCTGGCTCTCTTGGGTCGACTGGCATCCTCCGCTCCTCGTTGTACGGGCACCTATCATCATAATGTCAGGGCACATATGATACGCCCCTTGGAGGGGGCGTAGGCACTCAACGACAGTCGTCGTGGTCAAGCCGATGATCGTGCTGCTCGTGGTTCCGACCCAAGTACTGCCCTTGGCGATGCCCTCGTCCCTCACGCCGCAAAGGCGATCTTGGGCAATGAGCCGACTGAACTGTGTCAGCCACCACAGATCTGCTATGAATTTTGTTACGCGACTGAGACACTTCAGTGTTCTACTCTCCTGCTGCCCGGAGCAGTGCTCTGATATGCATCAAACCTCTACCAGCTTCTGACTGGGACAGTTGAATAGACTCTGCTATACGGGCTACAGCTGTAAGATTCTGAATCGGAGTGCAGTATACCTGTGGTTCAGGCGGGAACAGTTGTCGCTGCCATCGACTGGACTCGGGGATCTGCCGCCGAGCATGTTCGTCGAGTGCACGCTGAAGGTTCTCCAGTTGAGTGCGCTCAGCCAAACTGGCCAAGCGTGCCGCCTCCAAGGCCCGAGCCTCAGAGGTCTCTCTGACAATGGGCGTGTGAAGCGCCTCCACACTGCGGCGGTGAAGTTCCTCCCTCTACTGAGAAGAGAGGGTTTTGGAGTGGTACTCCTCGTGAACGCGCGACGGATCGCCGCCGCCGTTGTCGCCGCCATTGCAACGCATGCCAGGCGGGCTGCACGGTGTGTCGACCATCAGGACCTTCGCCGCAGGGTCGCTGATGTCACACTCGGATAGGATCTCAACGGAGCCAGCCGGCAGGTCGAACAGACCATAGAGAGATATGACGGGCTCGATTCCCATGACTTGAGGGGTGGCCGACTAAAGTGCCACCGTATGCTTCACCCACCGCTGAAGCCGCGACCGACCGGACCGCTTGCAATGGCGAACAGCGGGGAGCAAAGACACCGCGGGTGCCGACCGATACTGGGTCGACGGCTGCCGCAGAAGGACACCGCGAATGCACGCCCGAAAGTGCGTCGCCCTGCGGATGGGGAGTATCTCGACGTCCAGGGGAGCTTCCTGAAGCCAAGCGGAGTCGTCGGCGATGAAAACGAGCGCGCCGAGACGGATCTCGCGGCTCTCAGCCAAACCTCCACCGGAAACCATGATGATAGGACTCGAAGAAATCGCAACCTCACCAAAAACTCACTAAGACACATGCCCCAAGGTGGGCGCCAACTGTCGTGGTTCTAAGTCTGACAGTAGAATGAGGGGTAGGTATGAGGAGGCAAGATCCTAGCTACGGTGAAGTTGTGCACGCAAGATTTACGAGTTCAGGCCCTTTTTTCGAAGAAGTAACAGCCCTACGTCTCGGTGCCTGGAGGCCGGTCGATTGAATTATTCGTGAGGTTACAGGGGGTGCGAACCCTTGTCCCAGAGGAGGGGGTGGCTTATATAGAGTGCGCCAGAACCCCGACCATCCCCCGTTACATAAGGTTCAATGTACATAAAGAGGGGACGTTACTGGTAGCGTCAGTATTAAAGTCATATAAATGATCATTAAGACTACGGAGTGAACACCTGACCGTTGCCATCTAGAGTGACCTTAGATCTTCTGAACTCTGAGTGGTTTCTGATGTGATCAAATGATTATATTCTTGGTCGAATAGAATTTGGTTGTTCGAGTGGAACCCATGGTCGAGTGAGTTGCATCCTGAGGTGATTTCAGTCAGTAGAATTTGCAGCCCTTTGAATGTCTTTGACTATAGGGCAGTGTCCTTGGGAAGGGTGCTTAGATCAGGTGTGTTGCCCTACCCTAGGTACATGTCATCGTCACAAGCCGCGTCCTACAAAATACCGAAGATATGTGTTCAATGCAAAGCATGAAAACCGTGATGCGCCAAAGAGGCTCACCGCCGATGAGTTGCAAGTGGAATTAGAGAAGGCCAGGCATATTACACCAGGAAACCATCCTGGTAATGGTAGCAGGAAAAGGAAGCGTAGCAGGGCAGAAGAGAGATTGTTGTTTACCCGCAGGTCCACTTTGTGGGACTTGGAGTATTGGAAAGATTTGGATCTGCGGCATAATCTTGATGTGATGCACCTAGAGAAAAATATATGTGACAGCATTATCGGCACACTTCTTAATATTGAAGGCAAGATGAAAGATACCTTAAAATCTAGGATTGATTTGACACACCTGGGTATCAGAAAGGATTTGTAGGTGGAAGATGAAGGTAAACCACGGGATACGCCACCAGCTGTGTATGTCTTGGACAAGGTGAAAAGAAAAGAATTTTGCGAGGTCCTGTCACGTGTGAGATTCCCACATGGATTTGCTTCCAACCCTGAAAGGAGAGTCAGTGCAGATGGAAACAAGGTACAAGGGTTGAAAACTCATGACTGCCACGTCCTACTTCAAAGGGTTTTACCTGTTATCCTTAGAGGATTGGGCCGCCCTGACTTATACAGAGCAGTTGCAGATTTGGGATAATTCTTCAGGGAACTCTGCAATAGAAATATCAGGGTAGATGCTTTGGAGTGTCTTAGAGACAAGATACCAACTATCCTATGCGACCTTGAGAAGATATATCCTCCAACCTTCTTTGATGTGATGGTGCATTTGGCTGTTCATCTACCTGATGACGCACTACTTAGAGGTCCAGTACAATATGGCTGGATGTACCCTATTGAAAGGCAGCTAGGCACTTTCAAGGGCTAGGTTAGGAACATAGCTAGACCCAAGGGTTCCATTGTAGAGGCCTACATTGCTACAAAAGCGTTGATATTCTGCTCAAAATACATTGAAATAGCTGATCAGCTTAGCAAAGAGGTGGGTGAAGACAATCCCAGGCTCAATGTTTTTGATTATTCTGTTCAAGTTACAAGGAAGAGTCAACAAGAGGACAAACCTAAAGATTTGGAAAAAATGGTTTGGTATGTGTTCAATAACTGTCCTGAGATACTACCTTATATCAAGTAAGTGCTAAGTACTCCAGCTTATACATTGTAATCTACTAAACTTGCAGCACATTCTTATATATTTAGATGTTTGACGCGATCACTATGTTGTGCAACATCTAGAAAAAGGAGTTACTGTCGCAAAATCCAAAAAACATTGACAAACTGGTTATGGCAGGATTTGTGAAATGGTTCAAGAGCCATGTAAGCTTTTGAATTGCACTGTCAGTTTTTTAATATATTGAGTACATAAGATGATCAGCTTGTCTATTTTCTAACCATAGGTTAAGAAGATGCGGGAGGATGGGCAGGCAGTTGATGATGCCCTTTACGCACTAGCAATGGGTCCTGATACTCGGGTAAGACATTATGAATCTTGCGTTGTTGGAGATGTGCGCTACAACACCCTTGCACGCGGCAAAGGTAGGAAGACACAAAACAGTGCCATCATGAGCATGGATACGTATGACAGAGAGACAACTGAAATGTATGCTAACATAATAGACATTGTTCAGTTGTAGTATATCTCTAGTTTCGAGGATCATCGGTGTGTGGTTCTGTTGTGTTGTTGTTGGTATAACCTGTTTTCAAGGATCACAAAACCCAGAGCTGATGATTATTTCAAATCCATCAATGTCAAGGCAGCGTACCAGACCAACGAGCCTTTTATTTTGGCAAATCAAGCAACACAGATAGTTTTCTTGGAAGACACATTTGCACGTAGCGATGACTCGAGAGTATTGCAAAGGTTTGAGTAGAATTCATTTAATGAAGTTGCACAACAAGATGATGCTTACACTGCTCCTGATGTACAAGATTCCACAGATGTTCCTAATATCTTTGAGAACCATCACGTCAATGACGTTAGCGAAAAGATTGCTTGTCGTGCTATGGACATACAAGAGTTGATCAAGAAGAAGCCAACGTTCGAGGACATTGAGGATGAAGAAGAATATGACACTCTGGGGAATTATGATTCAGACTGATACACATGGCGAAGATGTTGACGCTGTTGCTATGGATGATGATTAGATTGCTTTTGTCGTATTTGCCAGTCAGAAGACGTTTTTTTATCTACTATGTGAAATTGTGTTTGCTATGACAACTGAAACCTGACGAACGTGTTGTTTAGTATTTTGCTGTGAGAACATCACTTGTTATGTATGTCCATTTGTGTTTGGTGATTGTATGACGACTAAAACATGATGACATTGTTGTTTAGTTGTACTCATATTTGGCTATGAAACTTGAATTTGATGACATAGTTTGTTGTTGGACTGCAATTTGCTTGACGTCTTCGAATGGGAACAAAGCTGACCCAACAGGGCCTCTGCTAATTTTTTTATTTATTACCAAAAGGGCCTATGCTATTTATGAGCAAAAGGGGATACCCCCTGATTTATGTTAATAGAAATCATTAGATGTTCACAACACTACGCCTAGCCTACTACACAGGTTTCATTCATTACTAGTTTTAGCAAAGTGCTTATGTCATAGCCACTGAATACATCACGAGTGCTACATACACTACAAATAAAGAGACAATCATCCCACAGAGCACATCGATTTTGCCCATTATCTTCACAAGCTCTTTCATCTCCTCATTGTTTTCAAGGCCGTTCAGCAGCTGTTGCTTGGCCATGATCAGAGGAACTGCATCTTTAACCTTCTAAAGTAGCAGAACAACACTTAAACATATTATTAACCCATGATTCGGGCATTTGTAGAAGACTCGGCCAGGGTTGAGGATTGTGGTTGAGACGCGACGGATGACTCTGCGTGATTTGCAGCAGTGGCACCACACCAACGGCAGTGGGTTGCGATGAGCAACGGCTGCGGTGCGTGTGCCGGCGAGGGTGTGATGAGACCCACAGGAGATGGTACGGGTGGCAACTTGGCGCATATCTGGTTGTTGCCTACTGAAGAGTAGGTGGACGAGCAGCCAGCGGACATGGTTGCTGCGACCAGAGCTTCTAATGCTAGGCAGAGTAAGTAGAGAAGAGGAGAAGCGAACGTTGGATATGTCAGTTTCATTACATGCAGAGTAGCATAGCACCATATATAGTCATAGTCTAGGTTAGAATTCGAACCATCTATAGGAGCATGTCTCTCTTTTTTCTAAAACTCAGCAACGTCTCTTTACTGGTACACTAGCTTGTTCTGTACGCCTTCTCAAGTCTTTGATTTTCTTTCTTTTTTGCAAGGAAGGAAGGAGGACAAAATTGAGAGTTCCTGGGACTCGAACCCAAGACCTCTCGGTTGAAAACCAAGGGTGCTAGTCACTTATGTGGCGAACGTTCCCTGGGAGGAGGACGGCAGACGAACGCATTTTCCTTGCAGTTTTAGTTGCAACGCAAGATCGAATGGTCGCAGTTTCTGGAATGTTATCAGGCGAACGAGCCCGGTTTTTCTTTTATTCCTATATATATAAAAGTATGCTACTTTGTGTCAGCTTAGTCAACAAATGAATGTGCCAACCTTGACCGTTGGATTGACATTCAACGTCTGTCGTGTTTCTTCAGTCTCTTCTTCCTCCAGCCACCAAAGCCAAACCAGCGCCTGCGGGACCACCTGCTCCCGCCTCCCATGGATGGCTGTGCTGCCGCGCACGCATCGTGGCCACATTGCACCCTAAAACTCTGCGCATCTTCCCTGGCTCCTGTTCGTTCCCGTCCGAGGCCTCACCATCGTCCTCCACCTTGGTTCGCTCGCCGCAGAGCCGCCCTCCAGTGTTGTCAACATGGTCAACAACCGAGAGGAATAAGGAGATGACTATACATGGTGAGGATGATAGTAGGGACCGAGCAACGCACGCAGTAATTTTGTTTTTTCGGGATGGAGAAGGGTATCAACTGGGTTGTTCGGGAGCTGTGGCCCATCTTGCACATGACGAGCCCAGTTTGTTTTTTCCTTTCTGAAAATGGCTAGCCCAGCTATTTTGTTTTTTGCAAAATAACCAACATAGGCCTACTTGCTTTTCTACGCCCTGCTAGGCCGGAAATCTTTCAAGACGAGGAGGGATGCATTTTGCCTAGAAAATGGGCTATAAGTAATATTAAATGGGCTATAAAATGAAAAAAATACACCTAACAGGCAATTAGTTCCAAAATACTTTTTTCTTTCGGATTTTGATATTTTTAAATTTCATTGTTTTTGTGCGGGTAAAATTTCATTGGATTTAAATTAAGGTATGTTTAGTTTTTAAATTAATTTGAACCTGGCTAGAAATTTCGGGCTGTATGCTGTTTGGGACAGATTTGGAGGCTGACTTGTGAGTCTACTAGGTTGAAGTGTACGAAAGGCTTTGTCAACTTAGTCCACAAAAGATTCTAGCAGCAGTGACCGTTGGATGTTAATCCAACGGCCGTGCTGCTTCTTCAATATTTGATCTTCTTGCTCCAGCTGCCCAAACTAGCGCCGGTGGGACTGCCTGCTCCCGCCTTCGGTGGCCGGATCTGCTGCCGCTTAGGCCGCACCGCCCCACCCTACTCCATTGCTGGCCAGGCCATTCCTCTACTCACCCACACCTCCTGTTATTTTCCGGTGATGGCAGTCGGGCCAGTAAACCCTCGTACTCCCCACCGCGTGGGCAATCACTGCCGAGTCTTCCCCTGCTCCGTGGCGTTCCCTTCCTAGGCCTCACCGTCGTCCACCACCCTGGTGCTCTCGGTGCGCCATGGTCAGCGTGGTCAACGAACGACATCCATCAAACGTGGACTATACGTGGAGAGGCTGATAGCTAAGTCCACGGCCGCACACAAGGAAATGCCTCCTTATTACGCGCAAAATAATGATTCCTCCACCTGACATCTAGGACCCACCGGAAGGGCCTCTATACCTCGCGAAAAAACGTTTCCCCCGCCGACAGGTCGGACACACCAGCTATGTCTTCACACGCAAGGAAGTGCCTCCTTATTACGCACACAAAAATGAATACTCCCCCTGCTAGCTGGGATCCAGCATAGTGGGAGGCTGACATGTGGGCCTACTAAGTTGACAGGGACGGAGGGCTTTGTCAACTTAGTCAATATGAACGACACTAGCTCCAGTGACCGTACGATGTCCATCCAACGGTCGTAGTGCTTCTTCAACCTCTGGTCTTCTTGCTCCAGTCGCTCAAAGCAGCGCCGGTCGTGCCGCCTGCTCCTGCCTCCCGTGGCCGGCTGGGCTGCCATGAAGGCCTCACCGCCCCTACTACTCTCACCGCTGGCCAGGCCCTGCGGTGACGGCAGCCGAACCAGTGAACCCTTGTACTCCTCTCCGCGTGGGCATCCACTGCCGCGTCTTCCCCGGCTCCACGTCGTCCCCTTCCTAGGCCTCGCCGTCGACCACCGCCGTGGTGCTCTCGGTGCGGCGTGGTCAATGTGGTCAACAAATGACTTCCATCGGAAGAGTACTGTATATGGAGAGGCTGACAGCTAGGCCCACAACTGCAGGAAGGAAGTGCCTCCTTATGACGAAAAAAATAATGATTCCTCCACCTGACAGCAGGGACCCACCGTACGGGCCACCGTATTTTGCGAAAAAAGCATTACCCCCTGACTGCTGGGACCCACCAGCTACATCTTCGCACGCAAGGAAGTGTCTGACAGTCGGGACCCACCTGGTCGAAGCGTACGTAGCATTGTCATTCTGGTCGCGAACGTGTACGTACATACGATCGATCTGTCTGCAGGCTGCAGCGATGAACCGTGGCCGTGTAAGGAAGGGCACGTGTCATAGTAGAGGCGTGCACGTGTCGTAGTAGAGGCGCGCACGTAGCATGTACACGTACATATAGCAGCCAGGGTGCAAGAAAGTAAATACGGCCACGTACGTACATACAGGCGGGGTCTCGAATGCCTACTCCCGCATACGTACGGCCAGGGCTCGTGTAAATGGCTGGGTCGGAACGGAGAAACTGCATCATCATCGTGTTCATGGGGAGGCAACGGAATGTGTCGTGTTCATCGGGAGGCAACAGAACACGTGTTGTTCATTAGGAGCCAACCGGCTTGGACGGAACAGCCGATGGAAATGAGGTCTGGCATACCGCAGAACGGAGAAGACGGCCTTGTGTTCAACAAGCCATGGTCAAAACAGGATCCTATTCATCGGGAGGGGTCTGGCGTGCCGCAAAATGGAGGAAACGGACCTCCTACGGTGGAAATGGGGTCCTGCTAATCGGGAGGGGTGTGGCGTACCGCAAAACGGAGGAAACGGACTTGTGTTGGAGCGCTACGGTCGAAACGGGGGTCCTGTTCATCGGGAGGGGTGTAGCGTACCGCAAAACGGGAGTGCACGGGATACTGTTCATCTCCACCGTCGACTGCCTCCACGAGCTACTGTTCATCCATCATCGACCTCCTCCAGCCTCCACCTGCGACTGTTCATCCACGGGCTCCTGTTCATCCAGCCTCCACCGCGCGCTCCTCCACCGGCTATTGTTCAACCAGCCCTCTCCACGGGGTCCTGTTCAACCACCCCTCCATGGGCTACTATTCATCCAGCCCTCCACCGGCTACTGTTCAACCAGCCCTCCATGGGGTCCTGTTCATCCAGCCCTCCACGGGGTCCTGTTCATCCATCGGCTCGATCGATCGGGGTACTGTTCATCCAGCGGCAACGGCCTCTACTACCACGGGGTATTGTTCATCCAACCCCCCACCGGGGCTGTTCATCCAAACCCCCCAACAACGCTCACTGCTCATCAAGGGAAGGAGGCAGTGGTGTTCGATCGGCTTCGGTTAGCAGCAGTAGCAAAGGAATCACTTGGGTTCAGTTAACAGCAAGGGATCGATCAGGGTTTAGTAACATAGCTAGTGCAATCACTCGGGTTCAGTTAGAGCGCAACGCCTCGCACACACGTGTGTATGTACGAGAGAAACGCACATCGCTCGGCCCTCGACCACCCATCATAACCGGGAACTCCCCTGATATTTTCCTCGCCCTCGCTTCTACCATGATTTTCTCTGTCATGGACGGCCCAAAGAATGTCATGCAGCTGCGTCTTCGGCCCGCCTAGGACGAAAAGCCCATTTTCTGTCATGATTTTTTTCATAGAAGTAGGAACCCACCACATCTATGATGATACCGAGTTTTGTCACAATTATCGTCATAGAAGTGTCATAAGCATGACAGAAATTTTTTCGTTTGGCCCAAAATGTCACGGATGTGTCTTTTTTTGTAGTGACCTTGTGTGTACCAAATGTCGCAACATAACTGGGTGACTATACAGGTTCTCTACAGGTATCTCCGAGGGTGTCTGTTGAGCTGGCATGGACCAAGACTAGGATTTTTCACTTCGTATGATGGAGAGGTAACTCAAGGCCCACTCGGTAATACAACATCACAAGAAGCTTGCGAGCAATCTGACTAATGGTTTAGCCACGGTATCTTGTATTACGGAACAAGTAAAGAGACTTGCCGGTAACGAGGTTGAACTAGGTATGGAGATACCGACGATCGAATCTCGGGCAAGTAACATACCGATAGACAAAGGGAACTACATATGGGATTAGTTGAACCCTTGACATCGAGGTTCGACCGATAAGATCTTCGTAGAATATGTGGGAACCAATATGGGCATCGAGGTCCCGCTATTGGTTATTGACCATAGAGGTGTCTCGGTCATGTCTACATAGTTCTCGAACCCGCAGGGTCTACACACTTAACGTTTGGTGACGAGATAAGTATAGTTGAGTCATTATGGTGGTTACCAAAGGTTGTTCGTAGTTTCGGATGAGATCCGGACATGACAAGGAACTCCGGAAGGGTACGGAGGTGAAGATTTATATATTGGACGAAGCGTATTGGAGTTCGGAAGTGTTCCGGGGGTACCGGGTGATTACCAGCATGACCGAAAGGGGTTTCGGGGGGCCCCGGCAAGTGTTGGGGGGGCATGGGCCAAGGGGAGGGGGCAAACCAGCCCACTAAGGGGATGTGCTCCCCCCTTGCCCTTTCCCACGTGACCAGGAGAGGTGGGGCGCCCCCTCTAGGGTTACCTCCACCCGGCTTGGGGGGCAAGTCACCCTAGGGGAGATCCCATATGCCGTGGCCGCCACCCCCCTAGGGAAAACCCTAGGGGCGCCACCCCCTCCTCCCTTCCCCTATATATAGAGAGGTAGACAAAGGGCAGCCGCACCCTTGGGCACATCTCCATGACATGGCGCTGCCACTCCTCTCCCTCGCATCCCTCTTTTTCTCCGTAGTGCTTAGCGAAGCTCTGTTGAGATTTCTCCACCACCACCACCATCACACCGTCGTGCTGTCAGGGGACTTGAGCTACTACTTCACCATCGCTCGCTCGATCGAGGAGGTCAAGGCATCATCAAGCCATATGTGTGTTGAACGCGGAGGTGCCGTCCGTTCGGCACCTGGATCGGGAGTTCGTGGGACGGATCGTGATTGGATCGCGAAGACATTCGACTACATCAACCGCGTTTCTTAATGCTTTTGCTTAGCGATTACAAGGGTATGTAGATCCAATCTCTCCTCTCATAGATGGTCATCTCCTAGATTGGATCTTGGTGAGCGTAGGAGAATTTTTGTTTCCCATGCAACGTTCCCCAGCATGGCGCGCCCCTCGTACGGCGATGCCCAGTCGCCACCTTTGCTCCTCGCACTGACGCTCACGGTCGTCTTGTCTTGGTGAGGAGGTTGGGGCAGCGCAAGGGGGAGCAGCGGCGATAGGAGAGGATAAGGGAGGCGGCAGCTGCAACAGATGAGGGAGGGGATGGAGGCTAGGGTTCTCCCCCAATCGGGCTCCTCCTCATCCTTAGACAGAACCGACCATCCATGGAGCGCCACATGAGGACAATAAGTTGGAATGATGCAATTGCCCTCAACGGCCACCCAATTTTACAAGCGGTGGCACAACCCCATGCCCATATGCACATGGACAGATCGCCCAGGGCTCCAGAGTGACTGACGGCAACACCACACCTCGCATGGGCCCTACTTGTCATGGAGAGTGAGGGCGCTAGCATGGGTGTAAAATAAGGGGCGCTATTCATTGCTAGTTACATCACAGAGATCCGATGGCCAGGATCGCTCCCTCTGAAGATCCGACGGCCCGGATCATTTTGGACACCTAATCCGACGGCCGAGAATGCAGACGCCCTAAGAAGGCTCCATTTTAGCTCACAATGTAACAATGGGATGCATCCTCTAATGACCAACGGTCAGCGGCAACAACACTCAAAACTACATGTGCTAAGTGACCAAGACACATGCCTACATATAGATGTAGTTGTGCCTGACATTACCTAGCAAAGCATCTTTTGATGGCATAAGAGAGGTCATATCTAAGGCTAACTCCAACGCACTACCCCAAACCCCCAAATGGATGGTTGTTTCATGGACGGCCATTTCTTTTGATGGAATAATAGAGGTCATGTCTAAGGCCAACTCTAACCCCCAAACGGACGGCCGTTTCTTTTGATGGCATTGATGCGCCTCCAACGTGTCTATAATTTTTGATTGTTCCATGCTATTATATTATCCATCTTGGATTTTTTTATATGCATTTATAAGCTATTTTATATTATTTTTGGGACTAGCCTATTAACATAGACCCCGGTGCCAGTTTCTGTTTTTTCCTTATTTTTGAGTTTTGCAGAAAAGGAATATTAAACGGAGTCCAAATGAGCTGAAAATTTACGTTATTTTTTGTGGACCAGAAGAAGCCCCCGAAGCACAAGAGTTGGTCCAGAAGAGTCCCGAGGCAATGACAAGGGTGGAGGGTGCACCCACCCCCTAGGGCACGCCCCACTACCTTGTCGCTGCCTTGTGGATCCCCCTGATGTGAAACCGGCACCAAAAATTCATATAAATCCAGAAACCCCCAGAAAGAAATCATCAGGAGTTCCGCCGCTGCAAGCCTCTGTAACCACGAAAAACCAATCGGGAGCTAGTTCCGACACCCTGCCGGAGGGGGAAAATATCACCGATGGCCATCTTCATCATCTCGGCGGTCTCCATGACAAGGAGGGAGTAGTTCACCCTCGGGGCTAAGGGTATGTACCAGTAGCTATGTGTTTGATCTCTCTCTCTCTCTCGTGTTCTTGATTTGGCATGATCTTGTTGTACCGTGAGCTTTGTTACTATAGTTGAACCATATGGTTTTTATCCCCTCTTGTGATGAATTGAGTTTTACATTTGAGGTTTCACTATTATCGGATTGAATACTATTATGGATTTGAGAACACTTGATGTATGCCTTGCGTGGGATACCCGTGGTGACAATGGGGTGTTCTATTGATTCACTTGATGTATGTTTTGGCACTCAACTCGCGGATTCCCGAGGTGACATTGGGGTAATCTATGCATACAAGTTGATGCACGTTTTCGTCCTTGTTTCTCCGATAGGAATCTTGGGGCACTCTTTGAGGTTCTTTGTGTTGGATTGAATATTATGAATCTGAAGTTGTTTGATGCATATCGTATAATTGACCCACAGATACTTGTGGTGACATTGGAGTATATAGGTGACATTAGGGTTGATTGATGTGTGTCATATGGTGTTATTTTACTACGAACTCTAGGGCTGTTTGTGACACTTATAGTAATAGCTCAATGGATTGATCAGAAAGAATAACTTTGAGGTGGTTTCTTACTCTAAAAGCAATTTCATCTTATGTTCTCCGTGATATGAACTTTGGAGTGACTTTTGTCGCACGTTGAGGGATTGCCATATGATTTAATTGTGTTATCATTGTTGAGAGAACTTGCACTAGTGAAAGTATGAACCCTAGGCCTTGTTTTCAAGCATTGCAATACCCTTTTTGCTCACTTTTACTATTAGTTAACTTGCTGTTTTTATATTTTTAGATTACAAAAACCGGTATCTACCATCCATATTACACTTGTATCACCATCTCTTCGCCGAACTAGTGCACCTATAAAATTTACCATTGTATTGGGTGTGTTGGGGACACAAGAGACTCTTTGTTATTTGGTTGCAGGGTTGTTTGAGAGAGACCATCTTCATCCTACACCTCCCATGGATTGATAAACCTTAGGTCATCCACTTGAGGGAAATATGATACTGTCCTACAAAACTATGCACTTGGAGGTCCAACAACGTCTACAAGGATAAAGTTGTGTAGTAGACATCAAGCATAAGAGAGGTCATGTCTAAGGCCAACTCTAACGCACAATCCCAAATGGACGTCCATTTTGTCTGGATTTTGTCCGTTTGGGTAGGGCAATGGGGCGGCGTCCGGCTGTTTTCTAGATGCGCTGGCCGTGCACCCAACGCGCGGACGCGTGTGGTCCGCCACGATCTGCTGGTGCCTCATGACCCACAAGTATAGGGGATCTATCATAGTCCTTTTGATAAGTAAGAGTGTCGAACCCAACGAGGAGCAGAAGGAAATGACAAGCGGTTTTCAGCAAGGTATTCTCTGCAAGCACTGAAATTATCGGTAACAGATAGTTGTATGATAAGATAATTCGTAACGGGTAACAAGTAACTAAGGTGCAGCAAGGTGGCCCAATCCTTTTTGAAGCAAAGGAAAAGCCTGGACGAACTCTTATATAAAGCAAAGCGCCCCCTAGGACGCATGGGACTGTTAAGCTAGTTTTCATCATGCTCATATGATTCGTGTTCGTTACTTTGATAATTTCATACGACTCTCTTTTATACCTTGTACTCTGGTTACTCCTTGTAATCAACTTGTTGTATCTGTTATTTATTTCAATAAAGTTTTGATCTGCTGTGGGGGTTTTGCCCCACAGTTCACAGTCAAAAAAATTGATATGTGGGTGGACCAGTGCTTGGGTGCTGCCCTTCCTTGGACAAGCCTCCCACGTATCATTAACCCCTCTCGCAAGCATCTGCAACTATGAAAGAAGAATTAAGATAAATCTAACCATAGCATAAAACATATGGATCCAAATCAGCCCCTTACGAAGCAACACATAAACTAGGGTTTAAGCTTCTGTCACTCTAGCAACTCATCATCTACTTATTACTTCCCAATGCCTTCCCCTAGGCCCAAACAATGGTGAAGTGTCATGTAGTCGACGTTCACATAACACCACTAGAGGAGAGACAACATGCATCTCATCAAAATGTCGAACGAATACCAAATTCACATGATTACTTATAACAAGACTTCTCCCATGTCCTCAGGAACAAACGTAACTACTCACAAAGCATACTCATGTTCATAATTAGAGGAGTCTTAATTATCATTAAGGATCTGAACATATGATCTTCCATCGAATAAACCAACTAGCATCAACTACAAGGAGTAATCAACACTACTAGCAACCCACATGTACCAATCTGAGGTTTTGAGAGAAAGATCGGATACATGAGATGAACTAGGGTTTGAGAGGAGATGGTGCTGGTGAAGATGTTTATGGAGATTGACCCCCTCTCGATGAGAGGATCATTGGTGATGATGATGGCTTCGACTTCCCCCCTCACAGAGGGAAGTTTCGCCGGCAGAACAGCTCCGCCGGAGCCCTAGATTGGTTCTGCCCAAGTTCTGCCTCGAAACGGTGGCGCTTCATCCCTAAAGCTTCCTTTTGATTTTTTCAGGTCAAAACACACCATATAGCAGAAGATGGGCATCGGTGGCCTGCCAGGTGGCCCACAAGGTAGGGGGCGCGCCCAGGGGGTAGGGCGTGCCCTCCACCCTTGTGGATGGCAGGTGGCCCCCTCTGGTGCTTTCTTCGCCCAATATTTTTTATATATTCCAATAATTCTTTGTGATGTTTCAGGACTTTTGGAGTTGTGCAGAATAGGTCTATAATATTTGCTCCTTTTCTAGTCAAGAATTCCAGCTGCCGGCATTCTCCCTCTTCTTGTAAACCTTGTAAAATAAGAGAGAAAATGCATAAGTATTGTGATATAATGTGTAATAATAGCCCATAATGCAATAAATATAAATATAAAAGCATGATGCAAAATGGACATATCAACTCCCCCAAGCTTAGACCTCGCTTGTCCTCAAGCAAAAGCCGAAGTTGAAAAATATGTCCACGTGTTTAGAGATAGAGGTGTCGATAAAATAAAATACGGACATGAGGGCATCATGATCATCTTTAGAACAGCAACATATAATGTCATATAATTTCTTATGCTAAAGTAACAATTCGTTCAGAAAGTAAAGTATGAATCAGAAACTTCATTGAAAACTAAAAAACTATGATCTCAATCATTGAAACAATTGCAATTTATCATAACATCGGAAAGAGTCAATACAAGAGCTTTTCAGCAAGTTCACATACTCAACTATCATTTAGTCTTTCACAATTGCTAACACTCACGCGATACTTATGGGTTCAAAGCTTCAGTCGGACACAGAGAAAGATAGGGCTTATAGTTTCGCCTCCCAACCTTTTACCTCAAGGGTAATGTCAACAATAATACTTTATGATAACCTACATCTATATATATATCCGGATCCCTCCAACACATAGTGCTTGCCAAAGGAAAAAGTGTAAAAAGGGAAGGTGATGATCACCATGACTCTTGTATAAGGGTAGAAGATAAAAGTAAAAGATAGGCCCTTCGTAGAGGGAAGAAGAGGTTGTCATGCCCTTTTATGGTTGGATGCACAAAATTTTAATGCAAAAGAACATCACTTTATATTGCCGCTTGTGACAAAGAACTTTATTATGCAGTATGTTGCTTTTATTTCTTCCATATCACAAGTTTGTATAAAGATTATTTTCTTCACACTAATAGATCATACATATTTAGAGAGCATTTTTTATTGCTTGCACCGATGACAACTAACTTGAAGGATCTTACTCAATCCATAGGTAGGTATGGTGGACTCTCATGGCAAAACTGGTTTAAGGGATGTTTGGAAGCACAAGTAGTATCTCTACTTGGTGCAAAGAATTTGGCTAGCATGAGAGGAAAAGGCAAGCTCAACATGTTGGAGGATCCATGACAATATAACTTCTATTCAAATATAAGAAAGCATAACCCATTATGTTGTCTTCCTTGTCCAACATCAAATTTTTAGCATGTCATATTTTAATGAGTGCTCACAATTACAAAAGATGTCCAAGATAGTATATTTATATGTGAAGCCTCTCTTTCTTTATTACTTCCTATTAATTGCAACAATGACCAAAACTATGTTTGTCAACTCTCAACAACTTTTATTCATCATACTCTTTATATGTGAAGTCATTACTTTCCATAAGATCAATATATGATCCTTTTTATTTATTTTTATTCTTTCTTTTATTCCCTCAAGATCATAGAAAGAAAGAAAATATCTCAACTCAAAACTACTCTTTATTATATATAACTCACAGACTTGATTACATAGATAGATATCAAAACAAAACTCAAAGCTAGATCATACTAAAACTTTATTCTACTAGATCAAGATAAAATCAAAAGGATCGAACTAAGAAAAATGATAAAGATAAAGGTGTGATGGTGATACGATACCGGGGCACCTCCCCCAAGCTTGGTAGTTGCCAAAGGGGAGTGCCCACACCCATGTATTTATGCCTCTTTCTTCGGAGGTGGTGATGTGATATTCTTGGCGATGATACCCCTTAGGATGCGATTCTCTTCCTCGAGCTTATTATTTTGCTTCTTAAGATCCATTACTTCCTTGCGAAGTTTACACATGACGGCTAGACCTCCATTCACCCATGGATGTTTCATAGCTGGGGGAGAAAAAGCAACACTCTTTTTCATATTTTCATAAGAGAGAAATCTAGCATTGGGAGGAATGACCGAATTTGGTATTGTTGTGCTCTGAAGTTCCTCCAGCATGAATCTAGTTTGATGATGAGAGGTAACTTCTTGATCCTCCTCCATGGCATCCACCCTTTTCAAGGCATCCTCCATCTCTTCCTCCGTTGATTTCCCGAAGTGGTCAGTTTCGTTGTATGCTCTTGGGCTCGGTATCGGGTGAGATAGCTGACTCTCCCCGATCGACTCTTGCAAAGACATCTTGCTCTAAATCTTCTACAAAAATAGCTCAAAACAGAAACAAAGGATTTTTTCGTGGTACGGTGTTCAAAACCTTCAGGAGATTATATAATGAATTTTTACCGACCAAAAGAAGTATTGTGCAAGAAAAGGGAGTCCGGAGGGCACACGAGGTGGCCACAAGGCAGGGGGCGCGCCCAGGGGGTAGGGTGCACCCTCCACCCTTGTGGTCTCCTCGTGCAACTTTTGGACTACTTTTAATTTTCCTAATTTTTTAAATTCCAAAACAGAGAAAAATTATCATTGGAAACGTTTTGGAGTCGGTTTACTTACCGTACCACATACCTATTCCTTCTCGGAGTCTGAAACTTTCTGGAAAGTGTCCCTTATGTACTCCTCTCGTGTTACAGTGTCAATTATGTTGGTCTCAACATTTATGGGATTACCAAAGATATAATGTTTGATTATTTGACCGTTTACCACCTTCGAATTTGTTCATTCGGCGCTGTTGATTTTGATGGCACTAGAACGATAGACCTCCTCGATAATGTAAGGGCCTTCCCATTTAGAGAGAAGCTTTCCTGCAAAAAATCTTAAACGAGAGTTGTATAGCAAAACATGATCACCTATATTAAACTCACGCTTTTGTATCCTTTTGTCATGCCATCTTTTAACTTTTTCTTTAAACAGCTTGGCATTCTCATAGGCTTGGGTTCTCCATTCTCTCCGGCAAGTTTGAAATCATAGTTGAGCTCTTTAATAGCCCAATATGCCTTATGTTCTAGCTCAAGAGGTAAGTGGCATGCTTCCATAAACCATTTTATACTGAGACATACCCATAGGGTTTTTATAAGCAGTTCTATAAGCCCATAATGCATCATCAAGTTTCTTAGACCAATTATTTCTAGATATATTAACAGTCTTTTGCAAAATCAATTTAATCTCTCTATTGCTCAATTCTACTTGACCGCTAGACTGAGGATGATATGGAGATGCAATTATACGGTTAACATCATACTTAGCAAGCATTTTACGGAAAGCACCATGAATAAAATGTGAACCACCATCAGTCATTAAATATCTAGGGACTCCAAACCTCGGAAAAATAGCTTCTTTAAGCATTTTCATAGAAGTGTTATGATCAACACTACTAGTTGGAATAGCTTCTACCCACTTAGTAACATAATCAACAACAACTAAAATATGTGTATACCCATTAGAGGAAGGAAAAGGTCCCATATAATCAAAGCCCCAAACATCAAATGGTTCAATAACAAGTGAAAAATTCATAGGCATTTCCTGACATCTACTAATATTGCCAATTCTCTGGCATTCATCACAAGACAAGACAAACTTACGAGCATCCTTGAAGAGAGTAGGCCAATAAAAACCAGATTGCAATACCTTGTGTGCAGTTCTATCTCCAGCATGGTGTCCCCCATAAGACTCGGAGTGGCACTTGCGTAGGATCTGTTCTTGTTCATGCCCAGGTACACAACGTCTAATAACACCATCTACTCCTTTATAAAGGTGCGGGTCATCCCAAAAGTAATGTCTTAAATCATATAAAAACTTTTTATTTTGCTGGTATGTGAAACTAGGTGGTATAAAATTTAGCAACAATGTAATTAGCATAATCAGCATACCATGGAGTATTACGAGAAGCATTCATGATAGCTAATTGCTCATCAGGAAAACTATCATCAATAGGCAGTGGGTCATCAAGAACATTTTCTAACCTAGACAAGTTGTCTGCAATGGGGTTCTCAGCTCCCTTTCTATCAATAATATGGAAATCAAATTCTTGTAACAAGAGAAGCCATCTAATAAGTCTAGGTTTAGCATCTTTCTTTTCCATTAGATATTTAATAGCAGCATGATCAGTGTGAATAGTTACTTTGGAATCAACAATATAAGATCTAAACTTATCACAGGCAAAAACAACTGCTAAAAATTCGTTTTCAGTAGTAGCATAGTTTCTCTGGGCACGGTCTAGAGTTTTACTAGCATAATGAATAACATTCAATTTCTTATGGACTCATTGTCCTAGAACATCACCAACAACATAATCACTAGTATCACACATAATTTCAAAGGGTAAATTCCAATTAGGCAGTTGAGCACTAGGTGCAGAAATCAAGGCTTTCTTAAGTATTGCAAATGCTTCTACACAATCATCATCAAAAACAAAAGGAACATATTTTTGTAAGATATTAGTGAGAGGCCTAGAAATTTTAGATAAGTCTTTAATAAACCTTCTATAGAAACCATCATGACCAAGGAAACTTCTTATACCTTTGATATCTTTAGGACATGGCATCTTTTCAATAGCATCTACTTTAGCTTTATCAACTTAAATACCTCTTTCATAAATTTTATGCCCCAAGACAATACCTTTGTTAACCATAAAGTGACACTTCTCCCAATTCAAGACAAGATTACTTTCTTCACATCTCTATAAAACTCGATCAAGGTTGCTTAAGCAATCATCAAAAGAATTTCCATAAACGGAGAAATCATCCATGAAAGCCCCGAGAATCTTTTCACAAAAATCAGAGAATATAGCAGTCATACATCTTTGAAAGGTAGTAGGTGCATTGCATAAACCAAAAGGCATACGTCTATAAGAAAAAGAACCAAAAGGGCAAGTAAAAGTGGTCTTTTCCTGATCATCTTTGACATAGGTATTTGAGAGAAACCAGAATTACCATCTAGAAAGCAAAAATGTGTATGTTTGGATACTCTTTCTAACATTTGATCAATAAAAGGTAGAGGGTAATGATCTTTTCTAGTAGCTTTGTTTAATTTGCGAAAATCAATTACCATTTTATAACCTGTAACAATTCTTTGTGGAATCAATTCATTCTTATCATTAGGAACAACAGTAATACCTCCCTTCTTAGGGACACAATGAATAGGACTTACCCATCTACTATCAGCAATAGGATAAATTATACCTACCTCCATAAGCTTCAGTATTTCATTTCTTACCACTTCCTTCATTTTGGGATTTAACCATCGTTGGTGATCAACAATTGGTTTAGCATCCGGCTCCAAATTAATTTTGTGTTGACATAGAGTGGGACTAATGCCCTTAAGATCATCAAGAGTATATCCTATAGCTGCATGGTGCTTCTTTAGAGTTTTCAATAATTTCTTTTCATCATGCTCTGAAAGGTTAGCACTAATAATAACAGGATATATCTTCTTTTCATCAAGATAAGCATATTTCAGATTGTCAGGTAATTGTTTAAGCTCAAATACAGGATCACCCTTGGGTGGAGGAGGATCCCTAAGGATTTCAAAAGGCAAATTATGTTTCAAAATAGGCCCTTGATTAAAGAATATTTAATATATTTCCCTTCTTTCATTCATAAACATATCATTTTCATGGTCTAGCAAATATTGTTCTAAAGGATCAGTAGGAGGAACGGCAATAGAAGCAAGACCAATAATTTAATCCTTACTAGGAAATTCTTTATCATGGGGTTGTCTATGAAATTTAGAGAAATGAAAATCATGAGACATATCCCCTAAACCAACAGTAATAACATCTTTCTCGTAGTCTATCTTAGCATTAACAGTATTCAGGAAAGGTCTACAAAATATAATGGGACAGAAATCATCTTGTGGGGAAGCAAGAACAAGAAAATCATCAGGGTATATTATTTTCCCACACAAGACTTCAACATCTCTAACAATCCAAATTGGTGATATAGTATCTCTATTGGCAAGCTTAATAGTAATATCAATATCTTCTATCTCAGCAGGTGCAGTATCATTCATAATTTCTTGGTATAAGGTATAAGGAATTGCACTCACACTAGCACCCACATCACGTAAGCCGTGATAACAATGATCTCCTATTTTAACATAAACAACAGGCATGCCAACAACAAGTCTATGTTTATATTTAGTATCAGGTTTAGCAATTCTAGCAGCTTCATCATAGAAATAAATAACATGCCCATCAATATTATCGACCAAGAGATCTTTAACCATAGCAATACTAGGTTCAACTTTAATTTTCTCAGGGGGTGTAAGTGTTCTAGTATAACTCTTACGAACCATAGATGAAGCTTTAGCATGATCCTTTATTCTAATAGGAAAAGGTGGTTTCTCAATATAAGCAATAGGAACAATAGAATCAACATTATAAGTAATAGTTTCTTCTACAACTTTAATAGGTTCTACTAATTTCACTTCAATGGGAGGATGATATTTAAACCACTTCTCCTTAGGGATATCGACATGAGTAGCAAAAGATTCAAAAAAAGAAGCTACTATCTCAGAGTTAAGTCCATATTTAGTGCTAAAATCACGAAAAGCATCGATATGCATAAAAGTTTTAGCACAATCAAACTTAAGGTTTATACGTGACTCATTACCTTCGTCGAGTTCCCAATATCCAGAGTTGCGTTTAATTCTCTCCAATAAATCCCATTTTAATTCAATAGTCTTCTTCATAAAAGAACTAGTACAAGAAGTATCGAGCATGGATCGATCATTATGAGAAAGCTAAACATAAATTTTTTGAATAATAATTTCTCTTGAGAGCTCATGATTGGGGCATGAATATAAAATTGACTTAAGCCTCCCCCAATCTTGAGCGACACTTTCTCCTTCACGATGCCAAAAGTTATATATATATATATGTATATATGTATATATATATAATTCCGATCACGATGAACAAGATGCATAGGATAAACCTTTGATGAAATTCTAATTTCAATCGGTTGTAGTTCCAAGATCAATATCATCACATAGCCTATACCATGTCAATGCCTTTCCCTTAAAAGATAAAGGCAATACCTTCTTCTTGACAACATCCTTGGGAAAACCTGCAAGCTTAAATAATCCACAAACTTCATCCACATAGATTACGTGCACATCAGGATGTAATGTTCCATCTCCTGCATAAGGATTAGCTAGCAGTTTCTCTATCATACCTGAAGGAATTTCATAATAAATATTTTCAGTAGGTTGAGGAGCAACTCTTTGCTCTTCCGGTCGAGGTGAAGATACCCCGAACAAGCCCCTCAAAGGATTACTTTCCATAGTAACAAGTGACAGTAAATTTCAGCACACTATATAAATGTTTCCTTACCAAAATCCACTTACCAAAGGCGCTTCACTTCCCGGCAACGGCACCAGAAAAGAGTCTTGATGACCCACAAGTATATGGGATATATCATAGTCTTTTCGATAAGTAAGAGTGTCGAACCCAACGAGGAGCAGAAGGAAATGACAAGCGGTTTTCAGCAAGGTATTCTCTGCAAGCATTGAAATTATCGGTAACAGATAGTTGTATGATAAGATAATTCGTAACGGGTAACAAGTAATAAAAGTAATTAAGGTGCAGAAGGGTGGCCCAATCCTTTTGTAGAAAAGGACAAGCCTAGACATACTCTTATATAAAGCAAAGTGCTCCCAAGGACACATGGGAATTACTGTCAAGCTAGTTTTCATCATGCTCATATGATTCACGTTCGTTACTTTGATAATTTGATATGTGGGTGGACCGGTGCTTGGGTGCTGCCCTTCCTTGGACAAGCCTCCCACTTATGATTAACCCCTCTCGCAAGCATCCACAACTACGAAAGAAGAATTAGGATAAATCTAACCATAGCATGAAACATATGGATCCAAATCAACCCCTTACGAAGCAATGCATAAACTAGGGTTTAAGCTTCTGTCACTCTAGCAACCCATCATCTACTTATTACTTACCAATGCCTTCTCCTAGGCCCAAACATGGTGAAGTGTCATGTAGTCAACGTTCACATAACACCACTAGAGGAGAGACAATGTACATCTCATTAAAATATCGAATGAATACCAAATTCACATGATTAGTTATAACAAGACTTCTCCCATGTCCTCAAGAACAAACATAACTACTCACAAAGCATATTCATGTTCATAATAAGAGGAGTATTAATTATCATTAAGGATCTGAACATATGATATTCCACCGAATAAACCAACTAGCATCAACTACAAGGAGTAATCAACACTACTAGCAACCCACAGGTACCAATCTAAGGTTTTGAGACAAATATTGGATACAATAGATGAACTAGGGTTTGAGAGGAGATGGTGCTGGTGAAGATGTTCATGGAGATTGACCCCTCTCGATGAGAGGATCGTTGGTGATGATGATGGCTTCAATTTCCCCTCTCGGAGGGAAGTTTCCCCGACAGAACAGCTCTCTCGGGGACCTAGATTGGTTCTGCCCAAGTTCCACCTCGAGACGGAGGCGCTTCATCCCGAAAGCTTTCTTCTGATTTTTTCAGGTTAAAACACACCATATAGCAGAAGATGCGCATCGAGGGCCTGCCAGATGTCCCACAAGGTAGGGGGCGCTCCCAGGGGGTTGGGCGCGCCCTCCACACTTGTGGATGGCAGGTGGCCCCCTCTGGTGCTTTCTTCGCCCAATATTTTTATATATTCCAAAATAATTGTCCGTGAAGTTTCAGGACTTTTGGAGTTGTGCAGAATATGTCTCTAATATTTGCTCCTTTTCCAGTCCAGAATTTCATCTGCCGACATTCTCTCTCTGAAGGAAATATGCCCTAGAGGCAATAATAAAGTTATTATTTATTTCCTTACATCATGATAAATGTTTATTATTCATGCTAGAATTGTATTAACCGGAAACATAATACATGTGTGAATACATAGACAAACAGAGTGTCACTAGTATGCCTCTACTTGACTAGCTCGTTGATCAAAGATGGTTATGTTTCCTAACCATAGACATGAGTTGTCATTTGATTAACGGGATCACATCATTAGGAGAATGATGTGATTGACTTGACCCATTCCGTTAGCTTAGCACTTGATCGTTTAGTTTGTTGCTATTGCTTTCTTCATGACTTATACATGTTCCTATGACTATGAGATTATGCAACTCCCGTTTACCGGAGGAACACTTTGCGTGCCACCAAACATCACAACATAACTGGGTGATTATAAAGGTGCTCTACAGGTGTCTCTGAAGGTACTTGTTGGGTTGGCGTATTTCGAGATTAGGATTTGTCACTCCGATTGTCGGAGAGGTATCTCTGGGCCCTCTCGGTAATGCACATCACTTAAGCCTTGCAAGCATTGCAACTAATGAGTTAGTTGCGGGGTGATGTATTACGGAACGAGTAAAGAGACTTGCCGGTAACGAGATTGAACTAGGTATTGAGATACCGACGATCGAATCTCGGGCAAGTAACATACCGATGACAAAGGGAACAACGTACGTTGTTATGCGGTATGACTGATAAAGATCTTCATAGAATATGTAGGAGCCAATATGAGCATCCAGGTTCTGCTATTGGTTATTGACCGGAGACGTGTCTCGGTCATGTCTACATAGTTCTCGAACCCGTAGGGTCCGCACGCTTAAAGTTTGATGATGGTTATATTATGAGTTTATGTGTTTTGATGTACCGAAGGAGTTCGGAGTCCCGGATGAGATCGGGGACATGACGAGGAGTCTCGAAATGGTCGAGACGTAAATATCAATATATTGGACAACTATATTCGGACATCGAAAAGGTTTCGAGTGATTCGGGTATTTTTGGGAGTACCGGGGAGTTACGGGAATTCGTATTGGGCCTTAATGGGCCATACGGGAAAGGAGAGAAAGGCATCAAAGGATGGCCGCACCCCTCCCCATGGGCTGGTCTGAATTGGACTAGGGAGGGGGGCGCCCCCTTCCTTCCTTCTCATTTTCCCTTCCCTTTCCTTCCCTCCTACTCCTACTACTTGGAAGGGCTCCTAGTTCTACTAGGAAAGGGGGAATCCTACTCCCGGTGGGAGTACGACTCCCCTAGGGCGCGCCATAGAGAGGGCCGGCCCTCCCCCTCCTCCACTCCTTTATATACGGGGGCAGGGGCACCCCAAAGACACAACAATTGGTCTCTTGATCTCTTAGCCGTGTGCGGTGCCCCCCTTCACCATAGTCCACCTCAATACTGTAGCGGTGCTTAGGCGAAGCCCTGCGTCAGTAGAACATCAACATCGTCACCATGCCGTAGTGCTGATGAAACTCTCCCTCAACACTCGGCTGGATCGGAGTTCGAGGGACGTCATCGGGTTGAACATGTGTTGAACTCGGAGGTGTCGTACGTTCGGTACTTGATCGGTCGGATCGTGAAGACGTACGACTACATCAACCGCGTTGTGCTAACGCTTCCGCTTTCGGTCTACGAGGGTACATAGACAACACTCTCCCTTCTCGTTGCTATGCATCACCATGATCTTGCGTGTGCGTAAGAATTTTTTTTGAAATTACCACGTTCCCCAACAGTGGCATCCGAGCCAGGTTTTATGCGTTGATGTAATATGCACGAGTAGAACACAAGTGAGTTGTGGGCGATATAAGTCATACTGCTTACCAGCATGTCACACTTTGGTTCGGCGGTATTGTTGGATGAAGCGGCACGGACCGACATTACGCGTACGCTTACGCGAGACTGGTTTTACCGCCATGCTATGCACACAGGTGACTAGCGGGTGTCAGTTTCTCCAACTTTAGTTGAACCGAGTGTGGCTACACCCGGTCCTTGAGAAGGTTAAAACAACACTAACTTGACAAACTATCATTGTGGTTTTAATGTGTAGGTAAGAACGGTTCTTGCTCAGCCCGTAGCAGCCACGTAAAAACTTGCAACAACAAAGTAGAGGACGTCTAACTTGTTTTTGCAGGGCATGTTGTGATGTGATATGGTCAAGACGTGATGAGATATAAGTTGTTGTATAGGATGATCATGTTTTGTTGAAGTTATCGGCAACTAGCAGAAGCCTTATGGTTGTCTCTTTATTGCATAAGATGCAAGCGCAAAATAATCGCTTTACTTTATCGCTATGCGATAGCAATAGTTGCAAGAGCAATAGTTGGCGAGACGACCATGTGATGACACATTGATATAGATCAAGATGATGGAGATCATGGTGTCATGCCAGTGACGATGGAAATCATGATGATATTTTGGAGATGGAGATCAAAGGCACAAGATGATGATGGCCATATCATGTCACATATTTTGATTGCATGTGATGTTTATCTTTTATGCATCTTATCTTGCTTCGATTGATGGTAGCATTATAAGATGATCTCTCACTAAATTTCAAGATAAAAGTGTTCTCCCTGAGTATGCACCGTTGCCAAAGTTCGTCGTGCCCAGACACCACGTGATGATCGGGTGTGATAAGCTCTACGTCCATCTACAAGGGTGCAAGCCAGTTTTGCACACGCAGAATACTCAGGTTAAACTTGACGAGCCTAGCATATGCAGATATGGCCTCGGAACACTGAGACCGAAAGGTCGAGCGTGAATCATATAGTAGATATGATCAACATAAGTGATGTTCACCATTGAAAGCTACACCATTTCACGTGATGATCGGTTATGGTTTAGTTGATTTGGATCGCGTGATCACTTAGAGGATTAGAGGGTGTCTATCTAAGTGGGAGTTCTTAAGTAATATGATTAATTGAACTTAAATTTATCATGAACTTAGTCCTGGTAGTATTAGCATATCTATGTTGTAGATCAATAGCTCGCGTTTAGCTCCCCTGTTTTATTTTTGATATGTTCCTAGAGAAAACTAAGTTGAAATATGTTAGTATCAATGATGTGGATTGGATCCGTGATCTGAGGTTTATCCTCATTGCTGCATAGAAGAATTATGTCCTTGATGCACCGCTAGGTGACAGACCTATTGCAGGAGCAGATGCAGACGTTATGTACGTTTGGCTAGCTCAATATGATGACTACTTGATAGTTTAGTGCACTGCTACGTCTTGAGCTTGCGTTGGTTTTCCCCGAAGAGGAAGGGATGATGCAGCAGAGTAGCGTAAGTATTTCCCTCAGTTTTGAGAACCAAGGTATCAATCCAATAGGAGCCCACGCTCAAGTCCCTCGTATCTGCACAAAGGGATAGCTACTCGCAACCAACACGATTAGGGGTTGTCAATCCCTTCACTGTCACTTACGAGAGTGAGATCTGATAGATATAATATTTTTGGTATTTTTGGTATAAAGATGCAAAGTAAAAAAGTAAAGGCAAAGTAAAAAGCAAAGCAAGATTAAAGTGATGGAGATTGATATGATGAGAATAGACCCGGGGGCCATAGGTTTCACTAGTGGCTTCTCTCAAGAGCATAAGTATTCTACGGTGGGTGAACAAATTACTATTGAGCAATTGATAGAATTGAGCATAGTTATGAGAATATCTAGGCATGATCATGTATATAGGCATCACATCCGTGACAAGTAGATCGAAACGATTCTGCATCTACTACTATTACTCCACTCATCGACCGCTATCCAGCATGCATCTAGAGTATTAAGTTAAAAACAGAGTAACGCCTTAAGCAAGATGACATGATGTAGAGAGATAAATTCATGCAATATGAAATAAACCCCATCTTGTTATCCTCGATAGCAACGATACAATACATGCCTTTCTGTCCCTTCTATCACTGGGTAGGGACACCGCAAGATCAAACCCAAAGCTAAGCACTTCTCCCATGGCAAGAACTACCAATCTAGTTGGCCAAACCAAACGGATAATTCGAAGAGACTTGCAAAGATAACCAATCATACATAAAAGAATTCAGAGAAGATTCAAATATTATTCATAGATAGACTTGATCATAAACCCACAATTCATCGATCTCAACAAACACACCGCAAAAAGAAGATTACATCGAATAGATCTCCACAAGAGAGGGGGAGAACTTTGTATTGAGATTCAAAGAGAGAGAAGAGGCCATCTAGCTACTAACTATGGACCCGAAGGTCTGAGGTAAACTACTCACACTTCATCGGAGGGGCTAGGATGATGTAGAAGCCCTCCGTGATGACGGCCCTCTTCCGGCGGAGCTCCGGAACAGGCCCCAAGATGGGATCTCGTGGATACAGAAAGTTGCGGCGGTGGAATTAGGTTTTTGGCTCCTCTCAGATCGTTTGGGGGTACGTGTGTATATATAGGAGGAAGAAGTACGCCGGAGGAGCAACGAGGGGCCCACGAGGCAGGGGGCGCGCCCCCCACCCTCATGACTGCCTCTTTTGTTCCTTGGAGCAGGGTCCAAGTCTCCTGGATAACGTTCGGTGAGAAAATTACGTTCCCGAAGATTTTATTCCGTTTGGACTCTGTTTGATATTCCGTTTCTTCGAAACACTGAAATAGGCAAAAAAACAGCGATTTTGGGCTGGGCCTCCGGTTAATAGGTTAGTCCCAAAAATAATATAAAAGTGGAAAATAAAGCCCAATATAGTCCAAAAACAGTAGATAATATAGCATGGAGCAATAAAAAATTATAGATACGTTGGAGACGTATCAGGCATCCCCAAGCTTAATTCCTGCTCGTCCTCGAGTAGGTAAATGATAAAAAGAGAATTTTTGATGCAGAGTGCTACTTGGCATAATTTCAATGCAAATATTCTTAATAGTGGTATAAATATTCAGATTAGAAAGATTCAAGACAAAAGTTTATATTGACATAAAAATAATAATACTTCAAGCATACTAACAAAGCAATTATGTCTTCTCAAAATAACATGGCCAAAGAAAGTTATCCCTACAAAATCATATAGTCTGGCTATGCTCCATCTTCACCACACAAAGTATTTAAATCATTGACAAACCCGATGACAAGCCAAGCAATTGTTTCATACTCTAACTTTTTCAAAACTTTTTCAATCTTCACGCAATACATGAGCGTGAGCCATGGATATAGCACCTAGGTGGAATAGAATGGTGGTTGTGGAGAAGATAAAAGGAGAAGATGGTCTCACATCAACTAGGCGTATCAACGGGCTATGGAGATGCCCATCAATAGATATCAATGTGAGTGAGTAGGGATTGCCATGCAACGGATGCACTAGAGCTATAAGTATATGAAAGCTCAAAAAGAAACTAAGTGGGTGTGCATCCAACTTGCTTGCTCATGAAGACCTAGGGCAATTTTGAGGAAGCCCATCATTGGAATATACAAGCCAATTCTATAATGTAAAATTCCCACTAGTATATGAAAGTGATAACATGAGAGACTCTATACTATGAAGATCATGGTGCTACTTTGAAGCACAAGTGTGGTAAAAGGATAGTAACATTGTCCCTTCTCTCTTTTTCTCTCATTCATTTTTTTGGTCCTTTTCTCTCTTTTTTTATGGCCTCTTTTTTTTATTTGGGCTTCTTTGGCCTCTCTTTTTTTTCGTCCGGAGTCTCATCCCGACTTATGGGGGAATCATAGTCTCCATCATTCTTTCCTCACTGGGACAATGCTCTAATAATGATGATCATCACACTTTTATTTTTCTTATAACTCAACAATTACAACGATACTTAGAACAAAATATGACTCTATGTGAATGCATCCGGCGGTGTACCGGGATATGCAATATGAAAATGATGAATGTGAATGGAACGGTGGAAAGTTGCATGGCAATATATCTCAGAATGGCTATGGAAATGCCATAATAGGTAGGTATGGTGGCTGTTTTGAGGAAGGTATATGGTAGGTGTATGATACCGTCGAAAGGTGCGCGTATTAGAGAGGCTAGCAAAGGTGGAAGGGGTGAGAGTGCGTATAATCCATGGACTCAACATTAGTCATAAAAGAACTCATATACTTTTGCAAAAATCTAGAAAGTTATCAAAGCAAGTATTACGCGCATGCTCCTAGGGGATAGATTGGTAGGAAAAGACCATCGCTCGTCCCCGACCCACTCATAAGGAAGACAATCAATAAATAAACCATGCTCCGAACTTCATCACATAACGGTTCACCATACGTGCATGCTACGGGAATTCACAAACTTTAACACAAGTATTCTTTAAATTAACAACTACTCAACTAGCATGACTTAATATTATATCACCTCCATATCTCAAAACAATTATCATGCTTCAATCTTTTTCTTAGTATTCAACACATTCAAAAATAAAGTTTCACAAATCTTGAATAACCAAGCATATTATTATTAAGCAAATTACCATTGCTATTAAGAGACTCTCAAAATAATTTAAGTGAAGCATGAGAGATCAATAGTTTCTTTAAAAATCCACCATGCTCTAAAAGGTCTAAGTGAAGCACATAGAGCAAAATTATAACGCTCAAAAGATTATAAGTGAAGCACATAGAGCAAAACTACTTAGCTCAAAAGATATAAGTGAAGCACATAGAGTATTCTATCAAATTCTAATTCATGTATGGCTCTCTAAAAAGGTGTGTACAGCAAGGATGATTGTGGCATACTAAGACAAACAAAGACACAAATAATACAAGACGCTCCAAGCAAAACACATATCATGTTGGTGAATAAAAATATAGCTCCAAGTAAATTACCGATGGAAGTGGACGAAAGAGGGGATGCCTTCCGGGGCATCCCCAAGCTTTGACTTTTGGTGTCCTTGGATTATATGGGGGTGCCATGGGCATCCCCAAGCTTAGGCTCTTGCCACTCCTTGTTCCATGATCCATCAAAAGAATTCACCCAAAACTTGAAAACTTCACAACACAAAACTCAAAATAGAAAACTCATGAGCTCCGTTAGCGAAAGAAAACAAAAGACCACTTCAAGGTACTGTAATGAACTCATTCTTTATTTATATTGGTGTTAAACCTACTGTATTCCAACTTCTCTATGGATTATAAACTAATTTTACTAGCCATAGATTCATCAAAATAAGCAAACAACACACGAAAAACAGAATCTGTCAAAAACAGAACAGTCGTAGTAATCTGTAGCTAGCGCAGATCTGGAACCCCAAAAATTCTAAAATAAATTTCTGGACGTGAGGAATTTATCTATTAATCATTGCAAAAAGAATTAACTAAATAGCACTCTTCAAATAAAAATGACAGCAGTTCTCGTGAGCGCTAAAGTTTCTGTTTTTTACAGCAAGTTCAACAAGACTTTCCCCAAGTCTTCCCAACGGTTCTACTTGGCACAAACACTAATTAAACACAAAAAACACAACCAAAACCGAGGCTAAATAATTTATTTATTGAATAACAGGAAGGATAAATATTGGGTTGTCTCCCAACAAGCGCTTTTCTTTAAATCCTTAAAGATAGGCATTGATAATTTTAATGATGCTCACATGAAAGACAAGAATTGAAGCACAAAGAGAGCATCATAAAACAGGTGACAAACACATATAAGTCTAACATACTTCCTATTCATAGGCATTTTATAGGCAAACAAATTGTCAAGGCAAGCAAAAACTAGCATATGCAAGGAAGCGGAAAGAAACAATAGCAATCTCAACATGACGAGAGGTAATTTAGTAACATGAAAATTTCTACCACCATATTTTCCTCTCTCATAATAATTGCATGAGGGATCATAAGAAAATTCAACAAAATAGCTATCACACAAAATATTTTCAACACGATCCATATGCATGCAAAGATTACACTCTTCCAAAATAGTGGGATTAACATTAACTAAAGTCATGACCTTTCATAAGATTGAACATTCTCCAAATATGTGGGATCTAAAGTTGACACTCTTCCAAACCCACTTTCAATAATACTACAAACACTGTTATCAATCTCATATTCATCATGGGGCTTAAATAAATTTTCAATATCATAAGAAGAATCACCCCAATCATGATCATTACAGCAAGTAGTAGACATAGCAAAACTAGCATCCCCAAGCTTAGGGTTTTGCACATTATTAGCACAATTGACATCAAGAGAATTTATAGTAAACTCATTGCAATCATGCTTTTTATTCAAAGATCTATCGTGAATCGCTTCATAAAGTAATTCATCACACTTTGCAGATTCACGAATTTCAAGCAAAACTTCATAAAGATAATCTAGTGCACAAAACTCACTAGCAATTGGTTCATCATAATTGGATCTCTTAAAAAGATTAGCAAGTGGATGAGGATCCATAGATCTTAGGTTCTCTGTTTAGTAATAAATAAACAACTATTCCAACCATACGAGCAAACAAGAAACGGGCAAAAAGAGGCAAATAGAGAGGGAGGATAGAGAGAGAGGGCGAATAAAACGGCAAGGGTGAATGGGGGAGAGGAAAACAGAGGCAAATGGCAAATAATGTAATGCGAGAGATAGGGATTGTGATGGGTACTTGGTATGTTGACTTTTTGCGTAGACTCCCCGGCAACGGCGCCAGAAATCCTTCTTGCTACGTCTTGAGCTTGCGTTGGTTTTCCCCAAAGAGGAAGGGATGATGCAGCAGAGTAGCGTAAGTATTTCCCTCAGTTTTTGAGAACCAAGGTACCAATCCAGTAGGAGCCCATGCTCAAGTCCCTCGTACCTGCACAAAAGGATAGCTACTCGCAACCAACGCGATTAGGGGTTGTCAATCCCTTCACGGTCACTTACGAGAGTGAGATCTGATAGATATAATATTTTTGGTATTTTTGGTATAAAGATGCAAAGTAAAAAGTAAAAGGCAAAGTAAAAAAGCAAAGCAAGATTAAAGTGATGGAGATTGATATGATGAGAATAGACCATGGGGGCCATAGGTTTCACTAGTGGCTTCTCTCAAGAGCATAAGTATTCTACGGTGGGTGAACAAATTACTATTGAGCAATTGACAGAATTGAAGCATAGTTATGAGAATATCTAGGCATGATCATGTATATAGGCATCACGTCCGTGACAAGTAGATCACGATTCTGCATTTACTACTATTACTCCACTTATCGACCACTATCCAGCATGCATCTAGAGTATTAAGTTAAAAACAGAGTAACGCCTTAAGCAAGATGACATGATGTAGAGATAAATTCATGTAATATGAAATAAACCCCATCTTGTTATCCTCGATGGCAACGATACAATACGTGCCTTGCTGCCCCTTCTGTCACTGGGTAAGGACACCGCAAGATCGAACCCAAAGCTAAGCACTTCTCCCATGGCAAGAACTACCAATCTAGTTGGCCAAACCAAACGGATAATTCGAAGAGACTTGCAAAGATAACCAATCATACATAAAAGAATTCAGAGAAGATTCAAATATTATTCATAGATAGACTTGATCATAAACCCACAATTCATCGGTCTCAACAAAGACACCGGAAAAAGAAGATTACATCGAATAGATCTCCACGAGAGAGGGGGAGAACTTTGTATTGAGATTCAAAGAGAGAGAAGAAGCCATCTAGCTACTAACTATGGACCCGAAGGTCTGAGGTAAACTACTCACACTTCATCGGAGGGGCTAGGATGATGTAGAAGCCCTCCGTGATGACGGCCCTCTTCCGGCGGAGCTCCGGAACAGGCCCCAAGATGGGATCTCGTGGATACAGAAAGTTGCGGCGGTGGAATTAGGTTTTTGGCTCCTCTCAGATCGTTTGGGGGTACGTGTGTATATATAGGAGGAAGAAGTACGCCGGAGGAGCAACGAGGGGCCCACGAGGCAGGGGGCGCGCCCCCCACCCTCATGACTGCCTCTTTTGTTCCTTGGAGCAGGGTCCAAGTCTCCTGGATAACGTTCGGTGAGAAAATTACGTTCCCGAAGATTTTATTCCGTTTGGACTCTGTTTGATATTCCGTTTCTTCGAAACACTGAAATAGGCAAAAAAACAGCGATTTTGGGCTGGGCCTCCGGTTAATAGGTTAGTCCCAAAAATAATATAAAAGTGGAAAATAAAGCCCAATATAGTCCAAAACAGTAGATAATATAGCATGGAGCAATAAAAAATTATAGATATGTTGGAGACATATCATCCACCATGCTTAACAGCTTAGAATCGGGACTTCAAAGACGTTTTGAACGTCATGGATCATATGGATGTTCCAGGAGTTGAAGTTAATATTTCAAGAAAATACCCGAGTTGAGAGATATGAAGTCTCCAACAAGTTCTATAGCTAAAAGATGGAGGAGAATAGCTCAAGCAGTGAGCATGTGTTCAGATTGTCTGGGTACTACAATCGCTTGAATCAAGTTGGAGTTAATCTTCCAGATAAAATAGTGATTGACAGAATTCTCTAGTCACCATCACCAAGTTAGTAGAACTTCGTGATGAACTACCGTATGCAAGGGATGACGAAAACGATTCCCGAGCTTTTCATGATGATGAAATCGATGAAGGTAGAAATCAAGAAAGAGCATCAAGTGTTGATGATTAACAAGACCACTAGTTTCAAAAAAGGGCAAAGGGAAAGAAAGGGAACTTCAAGAAGAACGGCAAGCAAGTTTCTGCTCAAGTGAAGAAGCCCAAGTCTGGACCTAAGCCTGAAACTAAGTGCTTCTACTGCAAAGGGACTGGTCACTAAAAGCGGAACTGCCCCAAGTATTTAGCGGATAAGAAGGATGGCAAAGTGAACAATGCTATATTTGATATACATGTAATTGATGTGTACTTTACTAGTGTTTATAGCAACCCCTCGGTATTTGATACTGGTTCAGTTGCTAAGAGTAGTAACTCGAAATGGGAGTTGCAGAATGAACAGAGACTAGTTGAGGGTGAAGTGACGATGTGTGATGGAAGTGGTTCCAAGATTGATATGATCATCATCGGACACTCCCTATACTTTCGGGATTAGTGTTAAACCTAAATAAATCTTATTTGGTGTTTGCGTTGAGCATGAATATGATTTGATCATGTTTATTGCAAAACGGTTATTCATTTAAGTTAGAGAATAATTGTTGTTCTGTTTACATGAATAAAACCTTCTATGGTCATACACCCAATGAAAATGGTTTGTTGGATCTCGATCGTAGTGATACACATATTCACAATATTGAAGCCAAAAGATGCAAAGTTAATAATGATAGTGCAACTTATTCGTGGCACTGCCGTTTAGGTCATATTGGTGTAAAGCGCATGAAGAAACTCCATGCTGATGGGCTTTTGGAATCACTTGATTATGAATCATTTTGATGCTTGCGGACCATGCCTCATGGGCAAGATGACTAAGACTCCGTTCTCTGGAACAATGGAGCGAGCAACTGACATATTGGAAATAATACATACTGATGTATGCAGTCCGATGAGTGTTGAGGCTCGCGACGGGTATCGTTATTTTCTGACCTTCACAGATGATTTGAGCAGATATGGGTATATCTACTTGATGAAACATAAGTATGAAACATTTGAAAAGTTCAAAGAACTTCAGAGTGAAGTGGAGAATCATCATAACAAAAATAAAAGTTTCTACGATATGATCACAGAAGTAAAATATTTGAGTTACGAGTTTGGCCTTCAGTTAAAACAATGTGAAATAGTTTCACTACTCACGCCACCTGGAACACCACAGTGTAATGGTGTGTCCGAACGTCATAACCGTACTTTATTAGATATGGTGCGATCTATGATGTCTCTTACCGATTTACCACTATCGTTTTGGGGTTATGCATTAGAGACAACTACATTCACGTTAAATAGGGCACCATATAAATCCGTTGAGATGACACCATATGAACTATGGTTTGGCAAGAAACCTAAGCTGTCATTTCTTAAAGTTTGAGGTTGCAATGCTTATGTGAAAAAGTTTCAACCTGATAAACTCAAACCCAAACCGGAGAAGTGCATCTTCATAGGATACCCAAAAGAAAATGTTGGGTACACCTTCTATCACAGATCCGAAGGCAAGATATTCATTGCTGAGAATGGATCCTTTCTAGAGAAGGAGTTTCTCTCGAAAGAAGTGAGTGGGAGGAAAGTAGAACTTGATGAGGTAACTGTACCTGCTCCCTTATTGTAAAGTAGTTCATCACAGAAATCTGTTCATATGACTACTACACCAATTAGTGAGGAAGCTAATGATGATGATCATGTAACTTTAGATCAAGTTACTACCGAACCTCGTAGGTAAACCAGAGTGAGATCCGCACCAGAGTGGTACGGTAATCCTATTCTGGAGGTCATGTTAATTGACCATGACAAACCTACAAACTATGAGGAAGCGATGATGAGCCCAGATTCCGCGAAATGGCTTGAGGCCATGAAATCTGAGATGAGATCCATGTATGAGAACAAAGTATGGACTTCGATTGACTTGCCATTGATCGACGAGACATTGAGATTAAATGGATCTTCAAGAGGAAGACGGACGCTGATAATAGTGTTACTATCTACAAAGCTAGAATTGTCGCAAAAGGTTTTCGACAAGTTCAAGGTGTTGACTACGATGAGAGTTTCTCACTCATATCGATGCTTAAGTCTGTCCGAATCATGTTAGCAATTGCCACATTTTATGAAATCTGGCAAATGGATAAACAAAAATGCATTCCTTAATGGATTTATTAAAGAAGAGTTGTATATGATGCAACCAGAAGGTTTTGTCAATCCTAAAGGTGCTAACAAAATATGCAAGCTCCAGCGATCCATCTATGGACTGGTGCAAGCATCTCAGAGTTGGAATATACGCTTTGATAAGTTGATCAAAGCATATAGTTTTATACAGACTTACGGTGAAGCCTGTTGTCGGTGTCAAAATCGGCGGATCTCGAGTAGGGGGTCCCGAACTGTGCGTCTAGGCCGGATGGTAACAGGAGGCAGGGCACACAATGTTTTACCCAGGTTCGGGCCCTCTTGATGGAGGTAAAACCCTACGTCCTGCTTGATTAATATTGATGATATGGGTAGTACAAGAGTAGATCTACCATGAGATCAGAGAGGCTAAACCCTAGAAGCTAGCCTATGGTATGATTGTATGTTTTCCTACGGACTAAAACCCTCCGGTTTATATAGACACCGAAGAGGGTTAGGGTTACACAAGGTCGGTTACAAAGGAGGAGATATCCATATCCGTATTGCCTAGCTTGCCTTCCACGCCAAGTAGAGTCCTATCCGGACATGAGACGAAGTCTTCAATCTTGTATCTTCATAGTCTATCAGTCCGGCAAAAGGATATAGTCCGGCTGTCCGGAGACCCCCTAATCCAGGACTCCCTCAGTAGCCCCTGAACCAGGCTTCAATGACGATGAGTCCGGCGCGCAGTATTGTCTTCGGCATTGCAAGGTGGGTTCCTCCTCCGAATACATCATAGAAGAATTTGAATACGAGGATAGTGTCCGACCCTGCAACATAAGTTCCACATACTTCCGTAGAGAGAATAATATTTTCGCAAATCTAATTTGCTGACTTGTTTTGACAGTATGACGTTATGTCATGGCCCGGTGATTATTCGAACCATTTCCTTTAACTAGCCCCGCACATAACGCGAGGCAGTTTTTCGACACGTCTTGTCAAAGCAGATATCGTGTCCCCTTATTACGGGATTCTCATCAATACGGGCATGGGTAACCCAACCACGCCATCGATTACGGTGCTTGGGGGATAAGTGAGTTTTACCAGGCTAGTGGGGATGCTTAGTTTCCTCCTCCCATATAAAGGGATAAGGATTCACCTTTCTATCCACGCCTTCTTCCTCCTTTGCTCATCCGTTTTCGCACACTCGAGCTCTAGCGCCCAAGTCCGCACTTCCCACCTCAACCTTCTCCAACCATGTCCGGAGCGGGAGGCAGGTGGATGGTCTCCTCCGTCGCGGAGGGAGACGTCAAGAAGCTGCGCGGAGCCGGATACTTAGCTGCGAATATCGCGCATCCGCTGCCCGCCGCGGGGCAGATCGTCCCTACCCCGGAACCTCACGAGAGGGTAGTTTTCCTCCACCACTTCCTCCGCGGACTGGGGTTTCCCCTCCATCCATTCGTCTATGGTCTCATGTTCTACTACGGGCTGGACTTTCATGATCTGGCCCCGAACTTCGTCCTCAACATTTCGGCGTTTATCATTGTGTGCGAGGCCTTCCTCCGCATCCGACCCCACTTCGGCCTGTGGTTAAAGACCTTCAATATCAAGTCGGAGGTGGTACGAGGCCAACAAGCAAAATGCAGCAGAGCCATGGTGAGCAAGATGCCTAACATTATATGGCTCGAAGGCTCCTTTGTGGAGACAATAAAGGGATGGCAATCGGCGTGGTTCTACATCACCGAGCCGCGCGACGCCAAATGGGCGATAGCCCCGAGTTTCGATCCGGATTCCCTACACGACTCACTTCCTGGAAAGAGAAGGGCTTGTCGTGGGGTTCATCGGTGGAGCTGGATGGACTCCAGAAATGTATCCAGAGTATGGCAAGCAAGAAGCTCAAGCTTGTCAACATAGTCCAGGTTATGCTCATCCGCCGGATCCTCCCGTGTCAACAACGGGATTTTAACTTGTGGGAGTTCGACCTGGCCCGGCACCAGACTCTGAGCAAGCTCTTTGATACGACGCACAAGGACATCTGGAAGGTGCTGTTCAAGGGCGCCGAGGTCCCTCCTTCTCTCACCGAGGACCGCGGACTAAGCGCAAAGCGCCTAGCGCGTTCGGTGAGTTTAATACGTCTCGTAGGACATTTATTTCCCCTAGCTTAATCATGCGCGGGGTCTAATCTCCATGCCTTTGACAGGACTAGGTGGAGATGTCGGGGCAGATTAACTATCCGGCCCCTTTGCCCGAAGACACTGCGGACGCTCTCCTGACGGAGATGCTGACTCTGGCTCCTTACAAGGTGCCGGAGAAGACCAAGAAGGCCAAGGGAACCCGAAAGAGTTCCCGGCGCCAGGTGTTATCGGACTCATCGTCCGATAACTCTGCGGCACACTCCTCCCCCGAAGACGAGGAGGAAGAAGAAGATGCTCCCCCTCTAGGCGGGGGAGACAAGAAAAGGAAGGTCGTCCCGACTGTGGGGGCCGAAGGGTCCAAGAAGGGAAGGACTCTCCTTCCGGACAGCTCCACCGCCGCCGATGAAGACGAAGACGAGTGGTTGCCCAGGGCCAAGCCCCTTGGCATATCGTAAGTATTCGGGTACCAGAGTAACTCATAGTATTCCTTCGTCACACTGCTTTCCCTAACACCGAACACAATTATGCAGGCCGCCACGAGCCAGTATCAATGTATCATCGGATGGCTCCCTGGGCTCATCGGACATGGATAGCGATCCAGTCCTGACCGCCACCTCCCCTCATCCTGCTGACGACGCCGAGGTGCTGTCTCAAGAGGCACCGGGTCAAGGGGAGACAGTCCTGGAGGCGCCTCAAGGCGACCTTCCGGACTCCGGGAGCCGAGGGGACAGGGCCCCTGAGAGCTCCGAGTTCGGCCCTCAGCCGAACACCGCGCCGGAACCTCCAGTGGTTCCGGGCTTGGGCAAGCGGCCTCCTTCTAAGAGGGGTAAGACGCCTGTGCCGGTGACCTCTGTCCATCCAGAGGCACTGGACAATCTACTAGAAACGCTTCGCAGCGCTTCCATCGACGAGGAGCACCGCACTATCATGAGTGCGGTGATCCAGAAGGTTCGGTCCGCCAAGAGCGGATTGACTGAAGCCTGCGCCAGCCTTCTAACAGGCTTTGAGGTAAGTGTTTTAAAATATAGGAAAAATATTACCACGTAGATAGTAGCCCCTGATGCTTTGTTCAGTGTTCACAAAGAAAAGCCGAACAGAGGATCAAATAATATCGCAGGAGTCTAATATAAGTATGTCAATATGCATATGCAGGCTTCGCTGCTGGCATCCGCCGCACTGACTGCGGAGGTCTCCGTACTGAAGCAGGACCTCGAGGGGTCCAGGGAAGAGCTCGGCCTTGTCAAGAGGCAGCTCGAGGAGAACAAGGGTAAGTAATACCCTGTCTATAGATATGTATATATAAAAGAAGACGTGATTGCAAAATGACAGGATCATCGTATATTCGCCAGGGGCCACCACCGAGGTGGCGACCCTGAAGCAAGCGCTAACCAAGGCCGAAGATGACGCGGCCAAGGAGCGCACCGAGCGAGAGAAGCATGAGGCTCGAGTGGGCGAGGTGCAGGAAGAGCTCTAGGCTCTCGTGGCGAAGCACGAGGCGTTAGAGCTTGACTCAAAGACGCGGGAGTCTGAGCTTGCCGCAGCCCTCGAGAGCGCAAAAAGTGCCAAGGCCGAAGCCCAGAGGGCCCTCCAGGAGATCGACGCAATGAAGAAGATAGCGGCGGGTAAGGCTTTCTATAAGCAAAGCAAGCATGTAAAAGTAAATTACCGATTACTTACCCGAATCCGGAGCTCTCTAGGAGCATTCGCAGATTTGCCCCGCAGCGTGTCCGATGCCGCACAATTTTACCAGGCCAAGGATGGAAGCTCAACGGAGAAGCTGTTCTGGTCTCAGTATGCTGAGGCCGAACACCCGGTGCCAATGAGCGACCAGCTGAAGCAGATGGTCGAGCTACATAAGGCGGCCGATCAGGCCATGAAGGGCTTTATAGTCCGGCTGTGGCCTGGCGACGCCCTTCCGAACAGCTTCTTCGGCCTAGTGAGGCGGCTTGTGGATGCCTGTCCATGGCTGGAGGTCGTCAAGCGATCTGTCTGCATTGAGGGTGCATGCCGGGCTTTCGCCCGTGTGAAATTGCAGTGGGTCAAGCTAGACGCCGTGAAGCTGATCAAGGAGGGGCCGCCGGAGGGCAAGGAGCACCGCCACCCCGAGATGTACTACGAGGGTGTTCTGCTGGGTGCCCGTCTCATAGCGGACGAGTGTTCAAAAGATGTAATATTTGAGTGAGACTTGCTCGTTTTATCCTGTATTTACGAAAACTTGTTGCATATACGCTATGCAACGCTTGTTTGAATTTAAAATATTACCTTCTGTTTGGCCGTTTATCAATCTGAGAGATGGCTAGTCCTCGGCTTCTGCCCCCATGCCACGAGTGCTGGGGTGTTCGGGATAAACCTGAGCACTCTTGTTCCCATATTTCGGTCCTTCGAGGGAGGTGCTCAGCACAACGAACAAGGCAACCGGACTAATAATGCTTTATCACTCTCACTAAGCCATAGAATTCTATAATTTTAAATTTCGGTGAAGCCCCTCGTATTCGGAAGGCCGAATTCGGGGAGCGATACACGCCTTTAAGCCGGACAGGGCCGGCCCCTCGCCCTAAGCGGCATAAGTCTTTAGGGACTCGAAAACCTCGCCGAACAGCGACCAGTCTCTCGCCTTATCATGACAGTCAGTTTTAGCTTTCTCTATTGAGGTGCTAAGCCCGACAGAACCGGGGCACAATCGAAGTAGTTCTCCTAGCGCTACCTTAGCCGATGGAGCGAAACGTAAGGTACCAAAACATAGGAGCCGGGCAAACCCAACATTTGACCAAAGACATGATTCGGAGCTGATGCATATAATGCTATAAGTTCGGGGTGCCGCACTTGTGAAAGTGTTCGGACTTTTCACACCATGTTGTGGGGTACGTAAGCCCCTGGTGTATTTGTCGTACCAAAGTGTACGGTTGCAAGGTGTCGTTAATGAACACACATATATATAACAAGAATGCAATAATAGTCGTGATGTTATGCATTGTTTATTTTAAAAGGTGCGTTAAAGCAGAATGATACAGATAGTGCATTAAGCAAAGAGTGGGACTATGTCCCTTCCAAGGGCAAGCTGAGTAATAGTATTAAATTAAATATTTCGCTCAATATTGTAATCCACCTAGGAATTCCATGGTGTGACGTAGCTTTCTGCCTCCTTGGTTGCTGCATCATGTGTTCGGCAATAGTGCTGTCGGACAGGGTTTTCAGAGATTAAGGTCCTGAAAGAAGAGAAAAATAACCAAACGGGAAGCCCCTAGTGTGGTTTAAGCCGCGTCTTGGGGCGTGCCACAGTGCCCCCCCCCTCCCCACCTGTGCCCATGGTATTTTTAATACGTAATTATGTACGCGTGGCACGAGCTTCGCTGTTTGGCTGGGACTGGGGTGGCCATCGTATTGCTACGCGAGCTCAGATCACGCCAGGCGGTCTATTTGCCGATTTCTCCGAGCGCGCTTGAAGGTGTCCGGGCTTTGAAGCGCCGAACTGGTCGATTGCCTTGATAGGCTGCTTTGCGCTTCTGCTACGAGGGCCGCGGTGTGCTCCTCTGTTCGGAGAGAGCGCTCTGTGTTTCCATTGACTGTAATAACTCCGCGAGGTCCTGGCATCTTGAGCTTGAGGTATGCATAATGCGGTACCGCATTGAATCTAGCAAATGCGGTTCGCCCGAGCAGCGCGTGATAACCACTGCGGAACGGGACTATATCGAAGATTAACTCTTCGCTCCGGAAGTTATCCGGGGATCCGAAGACCACTTCCAGTGTAATTGAGCCTGTGCAATGGGCCTCTACACCTGGAATGACGGCTTTAAAGATCGTTTTTGTGGGTTTGATCCTTGAGGGGTCTATACCCATTTTGCGCACTGTGTCCTGATAAAGCAGGTTCAGGCTGCTGTCGCCATCCATAAGGACTCGAGTGAGGTGAAATCCGTCAATGATTGGGTCTAGGACCAGTGCGACGAATCCGCCATGACGGATACTAGTGGGGTGGTCCCTGCGATCGAAGGTGATCGGACAGGAGGACCAAGGGTTGAACTTTGGGGCGACTAACTCCAACGCATATACATCCCTGAGCGCACGCTTCCGCTCCCTCTTAGGGATGTGGGTTGCGTATATCATGTTCACCGTCCGCACCTGTGGGGGAAATCTCTTTTGTCCTCCGGTGTGCGGCTACCGGGGCTCCTCCTCGTCATCGCTATGCGGCCCCTTGTCCTTGTTTTTAGCAATTAACTTGCCGGCCTGCTTGAACAACCAACAATCCCTGTTGGTGTGATTGGCTGGCTTGTCTGGGGTGCCGTGTATTTGACACGAGCGATCGAGTATACGGTCCAAGCTGGACGGACCCGGCGTACTTTGTTTGAATGGCTTTTTCCGCTGACCGGGTTTAGAGCCTTTGAATCCGGCATTGACTACCGTATCCTCGGTATTTTCGCCGTTAATGCGGCGCTTATGTTTGTTGCGACGTGACCTGCTATTGCCGTCCCTGGTATCAGAGGTACCATGGTTCTTTGATATGTTATTACTGCGAGCCAGCCAGCTGTCTTCTCCCGCACAAAAGCGGGTCATGAGCGTCGTGAGAGCTTCCATAGATTTCGGCTTTTCCTGACCAAGGTGCCGGGCTAGCCACTCGTCTCGGATGTTGTGTTTGAAAGCCGCTAGGGCCTCTTCGTCCGGACAGTCGACAATTTGATTTTTCTTTGTTAGGAACCGAGTCCATAATTGCCTGGTCGATTCTTCTGGCTGCTGAATTATGTGGCTCAATTCATCGGCATCTGGTGGCCGCACATAAGTGCCCTGAAAGTTGTCGAGGAATGCGGCTTCCAGATCTTCCCAACAGCTGATGGACTCGGCTGGCAAGCTATTAAGACAATGCCGCACTGGTCCTTTGAGCTTTAGTGGGAGGTATTTGATGGCGTGTAAGTCGTCACCGCGGGCCATGTGGATGTGGAGGAGGAAATCCTCGATCCATACTGCGGGATCTGTTGTGCCGTCGTATGATTCAATATTTACAAGTTTGAAACCTTCTGGGAATTGATGATCCATTACTTCGTCTGTGAAGCATAAGGGGTGTGTGGCGCCTCTGTATTGGGCTATATCGCGACGCAGCTCGAATGGGTCTTGCCCGCTGTGTTCGGTCCGGCAGGATTTGCTTTTACTGTATCCGGCGTGACGTTTGTCGTCTCGCAGAGTTGTGCACCCTTGTGATCCGTAGATCGATCTTGCATGCTTTGCTTTTGTTGGGGAACGTAGTAATTTCAAAAAAATTCCTACGCACACGCAAGATCATGGTGATGCATAGCAACAAGAGAAGAGAGTGTTGTCTACGTACCCTCGTAGATCGAAAGCGGAAGCGTTAGCACAACACGGTTGATGTAGTCGTACGTCTTCACGATCCGACCGATCCAAGTACCGAACGTACGACACCTCTGAGTTCAGCACACGTTCAGCTCGATGACGTCCCGTGAACTCCGATCCAGCAGAGCTTCATGAGAGAGTTCCATCAGCACGACGGCGTGGTGACGGTGATGATGTTGCTACCGACGCAGGGCTTCGCCTAAGCACCGCTACGATATGACCGAGGTGGAATATGGTGGAGGGGGGCACCGCACACGGCTGGGAGAGATCAACTGATCAACTTGTGTGTCTAGAGGTGCCCCCTGCCCCTGTATATAAAGGAGCAAGGGGGGAGGCCGGCCGGCCCTCTATGGGCGCGCCAGGAGGAGGAGTCCTCCTCCTAGTAGGAGTAGGACTCCCCTTTCCTACTCCTACTAGGAGAAGGAAAGGAAGGAGGAGAAAGAGAAGGAAGGAGAAGGAGGAAAAAGAGGAAAGGGGGGCCGGCCCCCTAGTCCAATTCGGTTTGGGCTAGGGGGGGCGCGCGCCCTGCCTCCTCTCTTCCACCACTTGGCCCATGAGGCCCATTACTTCTTCCTTGTATTCCCGTAACTCCCCGGTACCCCCGAAAATACCCGAATCACTCAGAACCTTTCCGATGTCCGAATATAGTTGTCCAATATATCGATCTTTATGTCTCGACCATTTTGAGACTCCTCGTCATGTCCCCGATCTCATCCGGGACTCCGAACTACCTTCGGTACATCAAATCACATAAGCTCATAATACAATCGTCACCGAAACTTTAAGCGTGCGGACACTACGGGTTCGAGAACTATGTAGACATGACCGAGACATGTCTCCGGTCAATAACCAATAGCGGAACCTGGATGCTCATATTGGCTCCCACATATTCTATGAAGATCTTTATCGGTCAGACCGCATAACAACATACGTTGTTCCCTTTGTCATCGGTATGTTACTTGCCCGAGATTTGATCGTCGGTATCTCAATACTAGCTCAATCTCGTTACCGGCAAGTCTCTTTACTCGTTCTGCAATACATCATCCCGCAACTAACTTATTAGTTGCAATGCTTGCAAGGCTTAAGTGATGTGCATCACCGAGAGGGCCCAGAGATACCTCTCCGACAATCGGAGTGACAAATCCTAATCTCGAAATACGCCAACCCAACAAGTACCTTCGGAGACACTTGTAGAGCACCTTTATAATCACCCAGTTACGTTGTGACATTTGGTAGCACACAAAGTGTTCCTTCGGTAAACGGGAGTTGCATAATCTCATAGTCATAGGAACATGTATAAGTTATGAAGAAAGCAATAGCAACAAACTAAACGATCAAGTGCTAAGCTAATGGAATGGGTCAAGTCAATCACATCATTCTCCTAATGATGTGATCCCGTTAATCAAATGACAACTCATGTCTATGGCTAGGAAACATAACCATCTTCGATTAACGAGCTAGTCAAGTAGAGGCATACTAGTGACACTCTATTTGTCTATGTATTCACACATGTATTATGTTTCCGGTTAATACAATTCTAGCATGAATAATAAACATTTATCATGATATAAGGAAATAAATAATAACTTTATTATTGCCTCTAGGGCATATTTCCTTCAGTCTCCCACTTGCACTAGAGTCAATAATCTAGATTACATAGTAATGACTATAACACCCATGGAGCCTTGGTGCTGATCATGTTTTGCACGTGGAAGAGGCTTAGTCAGCGGGTCTGCAACATTCAGATCCGTATGTATCTTGCAAATTTATATGTCTCCCACTTGGTCTAAATCCCGAATGGAATTGAAGCGTCTCTTGATGTGCTTGGTTCTCTTGTGAAATCTGGATTCCTTCGCCCAGGCAATTGCACCAGTATTGTCACAAAAGATTTTCATTGGACCCGATGCACTAGGTATGACACCTAGATCGGATATGAACTCCTTCATCCAGACTCCTTCATTTGCTGCTTCCGAAGCAGCTATGTACTCCGCTTCACATGTAGAACCCGACACGACGCTTTGTTTAGAACTGCACCAACTGTCAGCTCCACCGTTCAATATAAACACATATCCGTTTTGCGATTTAGAATCGTCCGGATCAGTGTCAAAGATTGCATCAACGTAACCATTTATGATGAGCTCTTTGTCACCTCCATATATGATAAACATATCCTTAGTCATTTTCAGGTACTTCAGGATGTTCTTGACCGCTGTCCAGTGATCCACTCCAGGATTACTTTGGTACCTCCCTGCTAGACTTATAGCAAGGCACACATCAGGTCTGGTACACAACATTGCATACATGATAGAGCCTATGGCTGAAGCATAGGGAACAGCTTTCATTTTCTCTCTATCTTCTGCGGTGGTCGGACATTGAGTCTTACTCAACTTCACACCTTGTAACACAGGCAAGAACCCTTTCTTTGCCTGATCCATTTTGAACTTCTTCAAAACTTTGTCAAGGTATGTGCTTTCTGAAAGTCCAATTAAGCGTCTTGATCTATCTCTATAGATCTTAATGCCCAATATGTAAGTAGCTTCACCGAGGTCTTTCATTGAAAAACTCTTATTCAAATATCCCTTTATGCTATACAGAAATTCTATATCATTTCCAATCAATAATATGCCATCCACATATAATATCAAAAATGCTACAGAGCTCCCACTCACTTTCTTGTAAATACAGGCTTCTCCAAAAGTCTGTACAAAACCAAATGCTTTGATCACACTATCAAAGCGTTTATTCCAACTCCGAGAGGCTTGCACTAGTCCATAAATGGATCACTGGAGCTTGCACACTTTGTTAGCTCCCTTTGGATCGACAAAACCTTCTGGCTGCATCATATACAACTCTTCTTCCAGAAATCCATTCAGGAATGCAGTTTTAACATCCATTTGCCAAATTTCATAATCATAAAATGCGGCAATTGCTAACATGATTCGGACAGACTTAAGCATCGCTACGGGTGAGAAGGTCTCATCATAGTCAATCCCTTGAACTTGTCAAAAACCTTTTGCAACAAGTCGAGCTTTGTAGACAGTAACATTACCGTCAGCGTCAGTCTTCTTCTTGAAGATCCATTTATTCTCAATTGCTTGCCGATCAACGAGCAAGTCAAGCAAAGTCCACACTTTGTTCTCATACATGGATCCCATCTCAGATTTCATGGCTTCTAGCCATTTTGCGGAATCTCGGCTCACCATCGCTTCTTCATAGTTCATAGGTTCATCATGATCTAGTAGCATAACTTCCAGAACAGGATTACCGTACCACTCTGGTGCGGATCTTATTCTGGTTGATCTACGAGGTTCGGTAGTAACTTGATCTGAAGTTTCATGATCATTATCATTAGCTTCCTCACTAATTGGTGTAGGTGTCACAGAAACCAGTTTCTGTGATGTACTACTTTCCAATAAGGGAGCAGGTACAGTTACCTCATCAAGTTCTACTTTCCTCCCACTCACTTCTTTCGAGAGAAACTCCTTCTCTAGAAAGGATCCATTCTTAGCAACGAAAGTCTTGCCTTCGGATCTGTGATAGAAGGTGTACCCAACAGTTTCCTTTGGGTATCCTATGAAGACACATTTCTCCGATTTGGGTTCAAGCTTATCAGGTTGAAGCTTTTTCACATAAGCATCGCAGCCCCAAACTTTCAGAAACGACAACTTTGGTTTCTTGCCAAACCATAGTTCATAAGGCGTCGTCTCAACGGATTTCGATGGTGCCCTATTTAACGTGAATGCAGCCGTCTCTAAAGCATAACCCCAAAACGATAGCTGTAAGAGACATCATAGATCACACCATATCTAGTAAAGTACGATTACGACGTTCGGACACACCATTACGCTGTGGTGTTCCGGGTGGCGTGAGTTGCAAAACTATTCCGCATTGTTTCAAATGTAGACCAAACTCGTAACTCAAATATTCTCCTCCACGATCAGATCGTAGAAACTTTATTTTCTTGTTACGATGATTTTCAACTTCACTCTGAAATTCTTTGAACTTTTCAAATGTTTCAGACTTATGTTTCATCAAGTACCCATATCTGCTTAAATCATCTGTGAAGGTGAGAAAATAACGATATCCGCCACGAGCCTCAATATTCATCGGACCACATACATCTGTATGTATGATTTCCAACAAATCCGTTGCTCTCTCCATAGTATCGGAGAACGGCGTTTTGGTCATCTTGCCCATGAGGCACGGTTTGCAAGTACCAAGTGATTCATAATAAAGTGATTCCAAAAGTCCATAAGTATGGAGTTTCTTCATGCGCTTTATACCGATATGACCTAAACGGCGGTGCCACAAATAAGTTGCACTATCATTATCAACTCTGCATCTTTTGGTTTCAACATTATGAATATGTGTATCACTACTATCGAGATTCATCAAAAATAGACCACTCTTCAAGGGTGCATGACCATAAAAGATATTACTCATATAAATAGAACAACCATTATTCTCTGATTTAAATGAATAACCGTCTCGCATCAAACAAGATCCAGATATAATGTTCATGCTCAACAATGGCACCAAATAACAATTATTTAGGTCTAAAACTAATCCCGGAGGTAGATGTAGAGGTAGCATGCCGACCGCGATCACATCGACTTTGGAACCATTTCCCACGCGTATTGTCACCTCGTCCTTTGCCAGTGTTCACTTAATCCGTAGTCCTTGTTTCGAGTTGCAAATGTTAGCAACAGAACCAGTATCAAATACCCAGGTGCTACTGCGAGCTCTAGTAAGGTACACATCAATAACATGTATATCACATATACCTTTGTTCACCTTGACATCCTTCTTATCCGCCAAATACTTAGGGCAGTTCCGCTTCCAGTGTCCAGTCTGCTTGCAGTAGAAGCACTCAGTTTTAGGCTTAGGTCCAGATTTGGGTTTCTTCTCCTGAGCAGTAACATGCTTACTGTTCTTCTTGAAGTTCCCCTTCTTCTTCCCTTTGCCCTTTTTCTTGAAACTGGCGGTCTTGTTGACCATCAACACTTGATGCTCCTTCTTGATTTCTACCTCCGCAGCCTTTAGCATTGCGAAGAGCTCGGGAATTGTCTTATCTATCCCTTGCATGTTATAGTTAATCATGAAGCTCTTGTAGCTTGGTGGCAGTGATTGAAGAACTCTGTCAATGACACTATCAACAGGAAGATTAACTCCCAGTTGAGTCAAGTGCTTATGATACCCAGACATTTTGAGTATATGTTCACTGACAGAACTATTCTCCTCCATCTTGCAGCTATAAAATTTATTGGAGACTTCATATCTCTCAATCCGGGCATTTTCTTGAAATATTAACTTCAACTCTTGGAATATCTCATATGCTCCATGACGTTCAAAACGTCGTTAAAGTCCCGATTCTAAGCCGTAAAGCATGGCACACTGAACTATCGAGTAGTCATCAGCTTTGCTCTGCCAGACGTTCATAACATCTGTTGTTGCTCCAGCAGCAGGCCTGGCACCTAGTGGTGCTTCCAGGACGTAATTCTTCTGTGCAGCAATGAGGATAATCCTCAAGTTACGGACCCAGTCCGTGTAATTGCTACCATCATCTTTCAACTTTGCTTTCTCAAGGAACGCATTAAAATTCAACGGAACAACAGCACGGGCCATCTATCTACAATCAAACATAGACAAGCAAGATACTATCAAGTACTAAGTTCATGATAAATTTAAGTTCAGTTAATCATATTACTTAAGAACTCCCACTTAGAAAGACATCCCTCTAATCTTCTAAGTGATCACGTGATCCAAATCAACTAAACCATAACCGATCATCACGTGAAATGGAGTAGCTTTCAATGGTGAACATCAATATGTTGATCATATCTACTATATGATTCATGCCTGACCTTTCGGTCTCAGTGTTCCGAGGCCATATCTGCATATGCTAGGCTCGTCAAGTTTAACCTGAGTATTCTGCGTGTGCAAAACTGGCTTGCACCCGTTGTAGATGGACGTAGAGCTTATCACACCCGATCATCATGTGATGTCTGGGCACGACGAACTTTGGCAATGGTGCATACTCAGGGAGAACACTTTTATCTTGAAATTTAGTGAGAGATCGTCTTATAATGCTACCGTCAATCAAAGCAAGATAAGATGCATAAAAGATAAACATCACATCCAATCAATATAAGTGATATGATATGGCCATCATCATCTTGTGCTTGTGATCTCCATCTCCGAAGCACCGTCATGATCACCATTGTCACCGGCGCGACACCTTGATCACCATCGTAGCATCGTTGTCATCTCGCCAATCTTATGCTTCCACGACTATCGCTACCGCTTAGTGATAAAGTAAAGCATTACAGCGCAATTGCATTGCATACAATAAAGCGACAACCATATGGCTCCTGCCAATTGCTGATAACTCAGTTACAAAACATGATCATCTCATACAATAAAATTTAGCATCATGTCTTGATCATATCACATCACAACATGCCCTGCAAAAACAAGTTAGACGTCCTCTACTTTGTTGTTGCAAGTTTTACGTGGCTGCTATGGGCTTAGCAAGAACCATTCTTACCAACGCATCAAAACCACAACGATAGTGTGTCAAGTTGGTGTTGTTTTAACCTTCGCAAGGACCGGGCGTAGCCACACTTGGTTCAACTAAAGTTGGAGAAACTAACACCCGCCAGCCACCTGTGTGCAAAGCACGTCGGTAGAACCAGTCTCGCGTAAGCGTACGCGTAATGTCGGTCCGGGCCGCTTCATCCAACAATACCGCCAAACAAAAGTATGACATGCTGGTAAGCAGTATGACTTATATCGCCCACAACTCACTTGTGTTCTACTCGTGCACAACATCAACGCATAAAACCTAGGCTCGGATGCCACTGTTGGGGAACGTAGTAATTTCAAAAAATTTCCTACGCACACGCAAGATCATGGTGATGCATAGCAACGAGAGAGGAGAGTGTTGTCTACGTACCCTCGTAGACCGAAAGCGGAAGCATTAGCACAACACGGTTGATGTAGTCGTACGTCTTCACAATCCGACCGATCCAAGTACCGAACATACGGCACCTCCGAGTTCAGCACACGTTCAGCTCGATGATGTCCCGCAAACTCCGATCTAGTAGAGCTTTACGGGAGAGTTCCGTCAGCACGACGGCATGGTGACGGTGATGATGTTGCTACCGACGCAGGGCTTTGCCTAAGCACCGCTACGATATGACCGAGGTGGAATATGGTGGAGGGGGGCACCGCACACGGCTGGGAGAGATCAACTGATCAACTTGTGTGTCTAGAGGTGCCCCCTGCCCCTGTATATAAAGGAGCAAGGGGGGAGGCCGGCCGGCCCTCTATGGGCGCGCCAGGAGGAGGAGTCCTCCTCCTAGTAGGAGTAGGACTCCCCTTTCCTACTCCTACTAGGAGGAGGAAAGGAAGGAGGAGAAGGAGAAGGAGGAAAAAGAGGAAAGGGGGCCGGCCCCTAGTCCAATTCGGTTTGGGCTAGGGGGCGCGCGCCCTGCCTCCTCTCTTCCACCACTTAGCCCATGAGGCCCATTACTTCTTCCTTGTATTCCCGTAACTCCTCGGTACCCCCGAAAATACCCGAATCACTCGGAACATTTCCAATGTCCGAATATAGTCGTCCAATATATCGATCTTTATGTCTCGACCATTTCGAGACTCCTCGTCATGTCCCCGATCTCATCCGGGACTCCGAACTACCTTCGGTACATCAAATCACATAAACTCATAATACAATCGTCACCGAAACTTTAAGCGTATGAACCCTACGGGTTCGAGAACTATGTAGACATGACCGAGACATGTCTCCGGTCAATAACCAATAGCGGAACCTGGATGCTCATATTGGCTCCCACATATTCTACGAAGATCTTTATCGGTCAGACCGCATAACAACATACGTTGTGCCCTTTGTCATTGGTATGTTACTTGCCTGAGATTCGATCGTCGGTATCTCAATACCTAGTGCAATCTCGTTCCGGCAAGTCTCTTTACTCGTTCCGTAATACATCATCCCGCAACTAACTTATTAGTTGCAATGCTTGCAAGGCTTAAGTGATGTGCATTACCGAGAGGGCCCAGAGATACCTCTCCGACAATCGGAGTGACAAATCCTAATCTCGAAATATGCCAACCCAACAAGTACCTTCGGAGACACCTGTAGAGCACCTTTATAATCACCCAGTTACGTTGTGACGTTTGGTAGCACACAAAGTGTTCCTCCGGTAAACGGGAGTTGCATAATCTCATAGTCATAGGAACATGTATAAGTTATGAAGAAAGCAATAGCAACAAACTAAACGATCAAGTGCTAAGCTAATGGAATGGGTCAAGTCAATCACATCATTCTCCTAATGATGTGATCCCGTTAATCAAATGACAACTCATGTCTATGGCTAGGAAACATAACCATCTTCGATTAACGAGCTAGTCAAGTAGAGGCATACTAGTGACACTCTATTTGTCTATGTATTCACACATGTATTATGTTTCCGGTTAATACAATTCTAGCATGAATAATAAACATTTATCATGATATAAGGACATAAATAATAACTTTATTATTGCTTGTAGGGCATAATTCCTTCAACTTTGTCCTCCAATATGTCTCGCAGGTCTGGCATATCTCCCCATGCCTTTTTATTTGAATGGCGTCGGGGTGGAGGCTGAGTTTTTGGCTGGAATGCCTCTCTATCGCGGCCACGAGGTGGCCGATCAGCCGTATCATACGCTTCTTGCTCCAGTCGGGGTAGTAACCTGCACTTTGGGTAATTCTTGGAGGGGCGCTCGAGTTTATATTCCTCGGCCGCGAGGACTTCAGTCCATCTGTCAGTTAGCAGATCTTGATCAGCTTGAAGTTGTTGTTGCTTTTTCTTCAGGCTATTTGCCGTGGCCATAAGCCGGCGCTTGAAGCGCTCTTGTTCGACGGGATCCTCTGGTACGGCAAATTCATCGTCGCCGAGGCTTGCCTCGTCTTCGGAGGGGGCATGTAATTGTCATCCTCCTCCTCTCCGTCTACCGCTCTCTCAGGAGGGCTGGCTCCTCCATCCTCCTGCTCTAAATCTTGCTGGAGGGGATTGTTGTTGTCTTCGGCACTATCCAGAGTGTTATTATCTCCTGTGCCGGTATCACTACTTTTGCTTTGGCGGGACTTAGAGCGGCGCCGCTGACGTTGGCGCTTGGGTTGCTTCTTGGAGGGGTCATCCTCCGTTATCTCGTCGACATTGCCTTCTTTGGGTGTATCCACCATGTATATGTCATATGACGAGGTGGCTTTCCAGTGCCCTATAGGCGCTGGTTCATGTTCGTTTCCTACATCATCGTCCATACCGTCGATGTCTTCGGAGTCAAAGTCGAGCATGTCGGTTAAATCATCGACAGTGGCTACGAAGTGGGTGGTGGGTGGGCGTCGAATTTCTTCATCGTCCGCATCCCAATCCTGTTGGCCATAGTCCGGCCAGGGCTCTCCTGACAAAGAGAGAGACTTTAGTGAATTCAGAATGTCGCCGAAGGGCGAGTGCTGAAAGATATCCGCGGCGGTGAATTCCATGATCGGCGCCCAATCGGATTCGATTGGCAGGGGCGGACGGTTCGGAGTCTGGAAAAGAGTCCGGCACCTTGGAGTCACGGACTTCGCAGAGGATTAGGCTGGTGTTCGGCTCGATCGCCGTTGAGACTGCAGCCCCTAAGGCGGTGTCTAGCCACCCGTCCTCGATTGGCGCAGTTGGCTCCGAGCTAAGGGTCGGAGCAGATGCGGGCGCGGCCTCCGGGGTACTGTTCGGCGGCAGAGCTAGGTCATACCCATCATGACAGTGCAGCACGCCCGGTTGTGGCTCTAATTCGTCGAAAATCAAGTCTCCGCGGATGTCGGTTGTGTAGTTCAAACTTCCAAATCTGACCTGATGGCCAGGGGCGTAGCTTTCAATCTGCTCCAGATGGCCAAGCGAATTAGCCCGCAGTGCAAAGCCGCCGAACACGAAGATCTGTCCGGGGAGAAAGGTCTCACCCTGGATCGCATCGTTGTTGATGATCGGAGGAGCCATCGGGCCTAAAGTTGACGACACAGAGGAACTCTCAATGAAAGCACCAATGTTGGTGTCAAAACCGGCGGATCTCGGGTAGGGGGTCCCGAACTGTGCATCTAGGCCGGATGGTAACAGGAGGCAGGGGACACAATGTTTTACCCAGGTTCGGGCCCTCTTGATGGAGGTAAAACCCTACGTCCTGCTTGATTAATATTGATGATATGGGTAGTACAAGAGTAGATCTACCACGAGGTCAGAGAGGCTAAACCCTAGAAGCTAGCCTATGGTATGATTGTATGTTGTCCTACGGACTAAAACCCTCCGGTTTATATAGACACCGGAGAGGGTTAGGGTTACACAAGGTCGGTTACAAAGGAGGAGATATCCATATCCGTATTGCCTAGCTTGCCTTCCACGCCAAGTAGAGTCCTATCCGGACACGAGACGTAGTCTTCAATCTTGTATCTTCATAGTCTATCAGTTCGGCCAAAGGATATAGTCCGGCTGTCTGGAGACCCCCTAATCCAGGACTCCCTCACCTATATTTACAAGAAAGTGAGTGGGAGCACTACAACATTTCTGATAAGTATATGTGAATGACATATTGTTGATCGGAGATAATGTAGAATTATTCTGCAAAGCATAAAGGTGTGTTTGAAAGGAGTTTTTCAAAGAAAGACCTCGGTGAAGCTGCTTACATATTGAGCATCAAGATCTATAGAGATAGATCAAGACGCTTGATAATTTTTTCAATGAGTACATACCTTGACAAGATTTTGAAGTAGTTCAAAATGGAACAGTCAAAGAAAGAGTTCTTGCCTGTGTTAAAAGGTGTGAAACTGAGTAAGACTCAAAGCCTGACCACAGCAGAAGATAGAAAGAGAATGAAAGTCATTCCCTATGCCTTGGCCATAGGTTCTATAAAATATGCCATGTTGTGTACCAGATCTATTGTATACCCTACACTATTTTTGGCAAGGGGTTCAATAGTGATCTAGGAGTAGATCACTAGACATCGGTCAGAATTATCCTTAGTGGAATAAGGATATGTTTCTCGATTATGGAGGTGACAAAAAGGTTCGTCATAAAGGGTTACGTCGATGCAAATTTTGACACTGATCCAGATGACTCTAAATCTCAATCTGGATACATATTGAAAGTGGGAGCAATTAGCTAGAGTAGCTCCGTGCAGAGCATTGTTGAGATAGAAATTTGCAAAATACTTACGGATCTGAATGTGGCAAACCCGTTGACTAAACTTCCCTCACAAGCAAAACATGATCACACCTTAGTACTCTTTGGGTGTTAATCACATAGCGATGTGAACTAGATTATTGACTCTAGTAAACCCCTTGGGTGTTGGTCACATGTCGATGTGAACTATGGGTGTTAATCACATGGTGATGTGAACTATTGGTATTAAATCACATGGCGGTGTGAACTAGATTATTGACTCTAGTGCAAGTGGGAGACTGTAGGAAATATGCCCTAGAGGCAATAATAAAGTTATTATTTATTTCCTTACATCATGATAAATGTTTATTATTCATGCTAGAATTGTATTAACCGGAAACATAATACATGTGTGAATACATAGACAAACAGAGTGTCACTAGTATGCCTCTACTTAACTAGCTCGTTGATCAAAGATGGTTATGTTTCCTAACCATAGACATGAGTTTTCATTTGATTAACGGGATCACATCATTAGGAGAATGATGTGATTGACTTGACCCATTCCGTTAGCTTAGCACTTGATCGTTTAGTTTGTTGCTATTGCTTTCTTCATGACTTCTACATGTTCCTATGACTATGAGATTGTGCAACTCCCGTTTACCGAAGGAACACTTTGTGTGCCACCAAACATCACAACATAACTGGGTGATTATAAAGGTGCTCTACAGGTGTCTCCGAAGGTACTTGTTGGGTTGGTGTATTTCGAGATTAGGATTTGTCACTCCTATTGTCAGAGAGGTATCTCTGGGCCCTCTCGGTAATGCACATCACTTAAGCCTTGCAAGCATTGCAACTAATAAGTTAGTTGCGGGATGATGTATTGCAGAACGAGTAAAGAGACTTGCCGGTAACGAGATTGAGCTAGGTATTGAGATACCGACGATCGAATCTCGAGCAAGTAACATACCGATGACAAAGGGAACAACGTATGTTGTTATGCGGTTTGACCGATAAAGATCTTCGTAGAATATGTAGGAGCCAATATGAGCATCCAGGTTCCTCTATTGGTTATTGACCGGAGACGTGTCTCGGTCATGTCTACATAGTTCTCGAAGCCATAGGGTCCGCACGCTTAAAGTTCGATGATGGTTATATTATGAGTTTATGTGTTTTGATGCACCGAAGGAGTTCGGAGTCCCGGATGAGATCGGGGACATGACGAGGAGTCTCAAAATGGTCGAGACGTAAAGATCGATATATTGGACGACTATATTCGGACATCGGAAAGGTTCCGAGTGATTCGGGTATTTTCGGGAGTACCGGGAAGTTACGAGAATTCGTATTGGGCCTTAATGGGCCATACGGGAAAGGAGAGAAAGGCCTCAAAGGGTGGCCGCACCCCTCCCCATGGGCTGGTCCGAATTGGACTAGGGAGGGGGGCGCCCCCTTCCTTCCTTCTCCTTTTCCCTTCCCTTTCCTTCCCTCCTACTCCTACTACTTGGAAGGGCTCCTAGTTCTATTAGGAAAGGGGGAATCCTACTCCCGGTGGGAGTAGGACTCCCCTAGGGTGCGCCATAGAGAGGGCCGGCCCTCCCCCTCCTCCACTCCTTTATATACGGGGGCAGGGGGCACCCTAAAGACACAACAATTGATCTCTTGATCTCGTAGCCGTGTGTGGTGCCCCCCTCCACCATAGTCCACCTCGATAATACTGTAGCGGTGCTTAGGCGAAGCCCTGCGTCGGTAGAACATCAACATCGTCACCACACCGTCGTGCTGACGAAACTCTCCCTCAACACTCGGCTGGATCGGAGTTCGAGGGACGTCATCGGGTTGAACGTGTGCTGAACTCGGAGATGCCGTACGTTCGGTACTTGATCTGTCGGATCGTGAAGATGTACGACTACATCAACCGCGTTGTGCTAACGCTTCCGCTTTCGGTCTATGAGGGTACGTAGACAACACTCTCCCTTCTCGTTGCTATGCATCACCATGATCTTGCATGTGCGTAGGAATTTTTTTGAAATTACCACGTTCCCCAACACTCTCTTCATGTAAACCTTGTAAAATAAGAGAGAAAAGGCATAAGTTTTGTGATATAATGTGTAATAACAACCCATAATGCAATAAATATCAATATAAGAGCATGATGAAAATGGATGTATCAGTGCCCCTATGTATACATTTTTCGGCCGCCGAAACACATTTCTTTTTCATCAACGACATTTTGATACATAACAATACATAATTTACCAATTCTTCGCTAGGATAACAAGACAAAAAAACAAGAACCACAATTAGAGAGTTTAAAAGATATCCAACTTCCATAACTACTCTCACTAGTTGGATTAATATCTTCTCTATGTCTTCATTGTTGATCTGTGACTTCCCGAGCTTGCACACTTCTTTATTCTTCGACTCCAAAGAAGTAGTCGTTGCTTCGCATCTAGTCTCATCTCTAGCCTCCATTCTAGTAACGGGTGCTTGAGCATCTATCAAATTTCGTGCTATCAATAGATTGATGTAATCTTCTTCCCAATACCAAAACTTGCATTCATCATACAGAAAAAAATTGATTAAGCAATGAGCTACCGAGGATGCGCCGAATCCGGGAGCACAACCAAATCAAAATAAGCACATACCCCAAAATTTTTGCACTTGAAGAACACCCATCTGGGATGTTCTGGTGTGGTAGAAACGCGGCGCATGACCTGCCGCGGGCAATCATCGCACTTTATGATCGGTAACGGTGAGTCGACGAGGCGCTGGGCCAACGCCGAGCCCCAGGCGACGGTCGTGCGTGCCTTTGCCGGTGAACCGCCGATGGGATAGATCCGAGCGACTAGGGCTCTGCGGTCTAGTACCCGGCCAATCCATGGCAAGGGGCAGTCACCCAACGGTTGGATGCACCAAATCCCGCCGCCGTAGATCCATCGGTTGGCTGGCATCGGGGCGAGAGAGGCTCAAATTTGATGGTCGTGCTTTGGGCGGCCGGGCTGGACAGTGAGGTGGCGGCCTAAGAAATGGGCAATGGGGTTAGGGGGTGGGGGGGAATAAGGGGAAGATAAAATTAAAGGAGCGTCTGTGTCCCCAATGGGTGGGTGATACGTCTCCAATGTATCTATAATTTTTGATTGTTCCATGTTGTTATATTATCAATCTTGGATGTTTTATAATCATTTTATAGTCATTTTATATCATTTTTGGTATTAACCTATTGACATAGTGCCAAGTGCAAGTTGCTATTTTTTGCATGTTTTTTACATCGCAGAAAATCAATATCAAACGAAGTCCAAATGCCACGAAACTTTACGAAGATTTTTTATGGACCAGAAGACACCTAATGGTCCAAGGCTATGCCTGGGGGGTGCTCCGAGGAGAGCACAACCCACCAGGGCACGCCAGGAGGCCCAGGCGTGCCCTGGTGGGTTGTGCCCACGTCGGATGCCCCCCGGACCGCCTCTTTGCTCTATAAATACCCCAATATTCCATAAACCCTAGGGGATTTGATGAAAATCAATTCCAGCTGTCGCAGAGTCCAGAACCACCATATCCAATCTAGACACCATCACGGATGAGGTTCACCACCTCCATTGGTGCCTCTCCGATGATGCGTGAGTAGTTCTTTGTAGACCTTCGGGTCCGTAGTTAGTAGCTAGATAGCTTCCTCTCTCTCGGTTGATTCTCAATACAATGGTCTCTTGGAGATCCATATGATGTAACTCTTTTTGCGATGTGTTTGTTGGGATCGGATGCACTTTGAGTTTATGATCAGATCTATCTTTTTATATCCATGAAAGTTATTTGAGTTTCTTCGATCTCTTATATGCATGATTGCTTATAGCCTCATATTTCTTCTCCGATATTTGGGTTTTGTTTGACCAACTTGATCTATTTATCTTGCAACGGGAAGAGGTGCTTTGTAGTGGGTTTGATCTTACGGTGCTTGATCCCAGTGATAGAAGGGGAACCGACACGTATGTATCATTGCTACTAAGGATAAAATGATGGGGTCTATCTCTACATAGATAGATCTTGTCTACATCATGTCATCATTCTTATTGCATTACTTCGTTTCTCCATGAACTTAATACACTAGATGCATGCTGGATAGCGGTCGATGTGTGGAGTAATAGTAGTATATGCAAGCAGGAGTTGGTCTACTAATCTTGGACGTGATGCCTATATAATGATCATTGCGTGGATATCGTCATGAGTATTTGAAATTCTATCAATTGTCAAACAGTAATTTGTTTACCCACCGTTTGCTATTTTTCTCGAGAGAAGCCACTAGTGAAGCCTACGCCCCCCGGGTCTATTTCTCATATTATTTGCCTTTGCGATCTACCTTTTCTTTGCTTTTATTTTCAGATCTACTAAACCAAAAATATAAAAATACCTTGCTGCAATTTATTTTATTTGGCGTTCGATCTATCAATATTTACAACTCTATCATGTCCGTTTGCCCATCTTGGGGCGCCGCTACCCGAAAGGGATTGACAACCCCTTTTACACGTCGGGTTGTGAGTAGTTGTTATTTGTGTGCGGGTGCTGTTTACGTTGGGTTGCTTGGTTCTCCTACTGGTTCGATAACCTTGGTTTCACATCTGAGGGAAATATCGACATAACTTCAAGTGTAGGATCTAGAAGTAGATGTGTCTAGAGGGGGGTGATTAGACACTTAGTGCTAAAGTTGCAATTTTTAATCTTTTTCGGTTTAAGTGGAGTTTAGGCACAAATTCAACACACACAATACATATCAAGCAAGCATGCAAAGAGTATATGAGCAGCGGAATGTAAAGCATGCAACTTGCAAGAATGTAAAGGGAAGGGTTTGGAGATTTCAAACGCAATTGGAGACACGGATGTTTTCCCGTGGTTCGGATAGGTGGTGCTATCCTACATCCACGTTGATGGAGACTTCAACCCATGAAGGGTAACGGTTGCGCGAGTCCACACAGGGCTCCACCGAAGGGCAACGGTTGCACGAGTCCACGAAGGGCTCCACCCACGAAGGGTCCACGAAGAAGCAACCACCCACAAAGGGTCCACGAAGTAGCAACCTTGTCTATCCCACCATGGCCATCGCCCACGAAGGACTTGCCTCACTAGCGGTAGATCTTCACGAAGTAGGCGATCTCCTTGCCCTTACAAACTGTAACATCCCAAATTTTCAATTTGGAATGTTATACACTAGATCATATGCATATCATATTTTCTTGCATTTTGGTTGATCCTAGAAATTTCACGCAACTCAAGGACCCTCGGAGAGAGTTGGAGATTTTTTTATTTTCATATTTGAGAGTTCTCTCGAATTTTGAAAATAGGATCATTTGATTTATTTATTTTATCTTCAATAATTTTTCCGGTGTCAAAATATGAGAGAGGGAATAATATGACTTTCCCAAATTTAGGAAAAATGAAGATATAATAAATAGATCAATTTTGCTTTCCGGTGTTTATTTGCATTTTATTTGGATAGGGAAAAATGCGCGTTTTCAAAAATTGCATTTTAGGTCCGGAGAAAAGTTCATTTTGTTCGGCTCATTTTTAGGAGTCGGGGAAAATTTACTTTAGATTTTTCGGAGTTCGTTTAGATCCCTTTTTGTTTTTTTTGTTTTTTTTCTACGTGAGGAAACTATTTAAAAAAAATTGAGCAGCGCCTTGGGCCAAAGGCCCAAGCCAAGCCACCTACCGCCGCGCTCCCAGGCGCCAGGCGCCGAGCCAGGAGCCGGTCGGCCGCCGCCGCCTCTTGCTAGGACCGAATCCTTTTAGGATTCTAGGGCGCCCCCTTGTCCCCTTTTCCTTATTTTCGTTTTCTTTAGTCCTACTCCGTTTATTTTCTAGACCTTTCCTACTCCTATTCTAATTCCTTGTCCTCTACCCCAAGTAAACCCCTCCCCTCCCCAATATAAATACCCAAGCACCCCCCCCTCTAAACACATCAAATCAAAGCTCTCCTCCACACCACGCCTTGCACCGCGTCACCCGCGCCGCATCACACCGCGCCCTGCGTCACCGCCGCCGCGCCGCCGCACCTTGCCGCCGCCGCCCCACACCCGCGCCGCCGCTGCACCTTGCCCACGCCGCCGCCCTACGCCGACGCCGCCGGAGCCCCGTTCACCGGAGACCTCGCCAAGGTTGCCCCGCGCTACATCTATTCTTTTCTCGGATCATTTTCTTCTAATCGTTCCGATTCTTTTCTTCTCTAAACCGTTCCGGTTTTCTAGATCAGTTTTTCGATCGGTTTTTCTTCTCCGAAACCCTAGATCGGATTCGTTTTCTTCTCCGATTTAGTTGCCTTTGGACCGTTCGCCGGACCGTTCGTCCTAACGAACGTGATCACCGGATTCTTCTAGGTTAACGAACGTCCGTTCGTTTAACCGTTCTTCTTTTTCTTTTCGTCGGATTTATTCCGCGATCGCGATCTCAGATCCGATCTTCTTTCTAGTCTTTCTTTTCGCTCGTTTATCGGAATCAGGTGATTCAAGTGCCTGGAGTTTCGTCTCGAAACCGCCGTTCCGTCTAATCAACTTGAACAACTTTTGTTACAGTAAAATTTTGACCTAGATTCAACTTGCTAGAACCGAGTTGTTTTCTTCCGCCGTTTGTTTTTTGTTCTTTCTTTGCAACCGGAGTTCTTAAGTTGAACTACCTGGTTCGTTCTCTTGTTCGAGTTTTACCTGTGCACTAGATGAGTACTTATTGTATGCTTGTTGTTTGTCTGCGATAGATTACCCGGATTGCGCCGCTTGTTACTTCGAAACCCTAGGACTCGCGGATCATCAGCAAGGCAAGTAACACTTTGATCATACCTTTTCTACAACCCATGTTTTATTGCATTAGATCAATCCTCACACATTGCATGATTAGGATCTAATTAAATTATGGGATGGGAAGTAGATGAGGTAGTACCTATTACCTGTATTATTATGAAACCTTTGGGAGTTACTTCTACGTTTACTTATTATGCCATGCTATGCTAGTAGACGTGGATTGGGTGAGTGATATCCATGACAGATGTGAGATTGATAATTTTAATGGTTTATCTAAGGTGGCAACTTAAACACACATCTGGGTGGATTGAGGCACCTGATGTCTATCAGGACTTGCCTGTTTTTTTTAGACCGCCACCCAGGCTCAAAGGGATCATAAGATAATTCATGCTAGAAACTTCCGTGTGCAGCCACATGCCACTATGGGCTCTGGCATAGTTGACTAAGTTGTGCGAACTCTTACGGGGTGGACTAGCAGATGTAGGGGATGTAGGTGTACCGGTCTACCCCACATGTAAGGTGCTAGTGCTTCTGAAAGACTATGTCTCGGTCATCCGTCTCTCAAACACCATGTAGTGCGAGAAAACAAACGGAGGCGATCGAGTCATGTGGGGAAAAGTGCGCAACCTCTGCAGAGTAACAAACTAATCATGATTAGCCGTGTCCCCGGTTATGGACAACTTGAGTATCTAGTACTTGAATATCATTGTGAATCTCAACATGTTACCTCTAATTAATGTTATTGGGTTTTAATTATTTTTTAATTGGGATTGAGAATGCTGTCAACCATTCTGAATGTTTCACAACCACCATGATAGTTAAATAAATTTATTCCTTTGCAGTAGGGAAAAACTGGCTTTACGCAAAAACTGTAACCATAGAGCTTTCCACCAGGCATATATGCATATAGTATAGCTGTTTCATTCCATTACTCTCTATGTGTTACTTTGCCAGCATATTCCATGTGCTGACCCGTTTTCGGGCTGCAACGTTAATGTTGCAGACTTTTCAGACGATGATTGAGGTGCGTTTAGGTCGTGGCCCTATACTCAGTGATGCCGCTGGAGTTGATGGACCCATTTATCTTCCAAGTCTTCCGCTGTTATCTTTAAAATATGGCCTTAAGCCATATTTATTGTAATAAGTTCTTTTTGAGCCATCGATGTAATAAGTGTGTGATTGCAACTCTACTATAAAACCTCGATGTACTGTGTGGTGTCAGCATTACTGATCCAGGGATGACACCGTAGCACAGTAGACGTGATCCATTCGGGTCAGGTCGCTACAGAGATGGTATCAGAGCACACGCTGACTGTAGGACACGACCACTAAGTTAAAGCCATAGATCACCCTTCTCTTCTCATTTTCTAACTCCTCATCTTTTCTACTCTTTTAGGATGACGCACGTGAAGATTAAGTACGCTCAACCGGATGAAGGCACACCATTTGGATTTCACCTGAAGGAAGTCACCAAGTACCTGAACATTGGATTACCAAGCTTCACGGGAACCTTCAACGCCACTCTGCCTGAAGAGGAGCGCTGGAAGATTCAAGCTCACGTTCCGGGAAGAGCATTCGCGCCAATCATGAAGCCCATAGATAGTGTTTTCAATGCACCAACCTGGAGTCTAGGAAGGAGCATGGCAGCTCATATCACCATAGGACGCATTGGAGAAGTTTATCAAGAAGACCTCAAGGACACTATCTACCAGATTTGCGGACGCCGTGATGAACAATGGGAGTTAGTCAGCACCAAGAAGGATAGATCCATTGCAGCATTCATCCAGGAGTTAAACCAGCACATTCGACGCCACGAGAACCAGATGTGCAATGATATGGTAGAGTTGAAGAATGTGAAGGCAAGGATCATCGAGCTAGAAGGAGAACTAAAGTCTACACGCAAGGACTACATGGACGAGATCGTAGCTCTAGCAAGGCACAATTGCGATCTTAAGCAGGAGATTGAAGAACTCAAGAGGAAGTTAGCATCCCAGGAGGAAGACGAGTACGTCGCATGTACGGACAACTACATCATCATCGACGACACCGATTCGGATCCAAGTGAACCCGACTTTGAAGACGAAGCTGGAGTAGATATCATGGAGTCTTCCACCGGTTCAAATTTCTAGATGACCACCAGATAGTAATAGTATTCCCCCATGTAAACACATTATAGTCGAGCACTTTTGCGATAGTTAGACCGTTTGTAAGCCCTTGTTTGATTGATTGAAGTGAATTGTGTGCTTTTGCCTCATGTGCATATGGGTAGTGTTTTCCCTTTAGACCCCCTCTATTCTTAATTCTCGTCTTTTCTAAACCCTCAGATGCCTCCGAGACGTGACAATGGATTTCCACCGGAGCTCACTCAGTTGATCCAGCAGTAGAATCAATTGATGCAGATGTTAGTTCAGAATCAGCAGAACAACAACAACAACCCACCACCACCACCACCTGTTGACCACTTAGCCCGTTTCCTTAGGCTGAATCCGCCGGTGTTTTCCAGTAGCACCGAGCCAATAGTAGCAGACGATTGGCTCCGCAAGATAGGAAGGGAGTTGACCACTGCAGGATGCACGGATGGTGAGAAAGTGAAGTTTGCCGCTCACCAGCTTGACGGACCCGCGGCAGCATGGTGGGAGAATTTCACAGCCACTTACCCAGTTGACACTGTCACATGGGATCAGTTTCAGCAAGCTTTCCGCACTGCCCATGTTTCAGCAGGAGCTATGGCCATAAAGAAGCGTGAGTTTCGCAACTTACGCCAAGGAGGAAGGACTGTTGGCCAGTATGTGGAGGAGTTTAGTAAGCTAGCCCGTTATGCCCCAGATGACGTTGCTACAGATGTAGCTAAGCAGGAGAAGTTTCTGGAAGGATTGAATGATGAACTAAGCATGCAGTTGATGGTAGCAAATTTCAACAACTACCAGGAGTTGGTAGATCGTGCCATCATGATTGAAGGGAAGCAACAGCAGATTGAGAACCGTAAGAGGAAGTATGGACAGGGGAAGTATAACTCTGGAGCCCAGCAGAAGCCCCGTTTTACCCCTAAACCGGGATTTAAGTTTCAGCACACACATGGAGGAGGTAGCTCGCACAACCATAATGGCCACAAGAATGGTAATGGGAATGGAGGAAGCAACGGCCAGAACCGGACCACCCCATCAACCCCAACCAAGAGAGACCTGAGTCAAGTCACCTGTTTCAAGTGTTCGAAGACCGGACATTATGCCAATGAATGTCCTGAAGGCCAGAATGGAAATGGCAATGGAAGCTCTGGGAAGAAGCCGAACCCTTTCAATAGGGGACAGGTGAACCACGTTAATGTGGAGGAGATTGAAGATCAGCCCGATGCAGTAATCGGTAAGTTTTTGGTTAAGTCATTTACTGCACTCGTTCTTTTTGATACTGGTGCATCGCATTCATACATATCAAGGGGATTTGTGGAAAAGTATAGCCTGCCCACTAGGATTCTTAAAACACCTATGCTAGTAAGCTCGCCAGGAGCAGAATACATGGCCAGACAAGGATGTTTTCAAGTACCATTGAGTATAGGAAGGCATGTATTCCCAACGGATTTAATTATTCTGGAATCCCAAGGTCTGGATGTGATTCTTGGTATGGATTGGCTGTCGATGTATGGAGGAAACATCGATTGCGCCAATAAGACAATTTTGCTTACCACACCAGAAGGAAGAAGGATCAAGTATGTGTCCCGGCATGTGCCAAACAGGACACAAGTGAATTGCTTATCAGGAGTTGTGCAGGAGGAAGTACCAGTGGTAAAGGATTTTCCTGATGTATTTCCTGAGGAATTACCAGGCATGCCACCGGATAGAGACATTGAGTTTTTGATTGAGTTATTGCCAGGTACAGGCCCAATATCGAAGCGACCGTACCGGATGCCAGCAAAGGATTTGGTGGAAATTAAGAATCAGATTAAGGAGTTATTGGAGAAAGGTTATATTCACCCAAGTTCTTCGCCTTGGGGATCACCCGTACTTCTAGTGGAAAAGAAGGATGGATCATTAAGGATGGTTGTAGATTATCGGGGATTGAATGAAGTAACCATCAAGAACAAGTACCCACTGCCAATGATTAATGATCTGTTTGATCGGTTGCAAGGAGCTAAAGTGTTTTCCAAGATCGATTTGCGATCAGGGTACCATCAGTTGAAGATTCGAGAGCAGGACATACCTAAGACAGCATTCACCACAAGATATGGACTGTATGAGTATACCGTTATGTCATTTGGATTGACTAACGCACCTGCCTATTTTATGAACCTGATGAACAAAGTGTTTATGGAGTTTTTGGATAAGTTCGTCGTAGTGTTCATCGATGACATTTTGGTTTATTCAAAGAATGAAGAGGAGCATAAGGAACATTTGCGTTTGGTTTTGGAGAAACTAAGGGAACATCAGTTATATGCCAAATTCAGCAAATGTGAGTTTTGGTTGAAGGAAGTTGGATTCCTCCGACACGTTATATCCGGAGAAGGTATAGCAGTTGACCCCACAAAGGTTGAGACCGTAACCGAACGGGAAGCACCAACAACAGTTGGAGAGATCCGGAGTTTTCTTGGACTCGCAGGATACTACCGGAGATTCATTGAGAACTTTTCAAAGATTGCAAAGCCTATGACTGAATTGTTGAAGAAGGATACTAAGTTCAAATGGACTGAGGAGTGTGAGGCTAGTTTCCAGGAGTTGAAGAAACGATTGGTTACCTCACTGGTATTGATTTTGCCAGATCAGACCAAGGATTATGAGGTGTATTGCGACGCTTCACGTCGAGGACTTGGAGCAGTGCTTATGCAGGAAGGGAGAGTTGTTTCGTATGCTTCACGACAACTGAAGCCTCATGAGTTGAATTATGCCACGCATGATTTAGAGTTAGCAGCCGTAGTGCATGCGTTGAAAACGTGGAGACATTTCCTCATTGGAAATCATTGTGAGGTGTACACGGATCATAAGAGTTTGAAGTACATTTTCACTCAGAAGGAGTTGAACCTCCGACAGAGGAGATGGTTGGAGCTCATCAAGGATTATGACATGAGATTGCATTACCATCCCGGAAAGGCTAATGTAGTAGCTGACGCATTGAGCCGTAAGAGCCATGTCAATACGATAATGACGGGGAAAATACCAAAGGAGTTAGCAGAAAACCTTCGTGAACTAAGCTTAGAGATAGTTCCGAAAGGCTATGTAGCAGCATTGGAGATTCAATCAACATTGATGGATAAGATCAGAGAAGCTCAGAAATCTGACAAGGAGATTGCTTCTATAAAAGAGAGAATGAGCGAAGGAAAAGCAAAGGGATTTCGTGAGGATGAGCACGACACCTTATGGTTTGAGGACCGTGTTTATGTGCCCAATGACCCGGAGATCAGGAAGTTGATTTTGCAGGAGGCACATAATTCACCATATTCGATTCACCCAGGGAATACCAAGATGTATTTGGATTTGAAGGAAACATTCTGGTGGACCGGAATGAAGAAGGATATTGCAGCGTATGTAGCAGTTTGTGACGTATGTCAGAGAGTAAAAGCAGAACATCAGAAGCCAGCGGGATTGTTACAACCATTGCCAATACCCGAATGGAAGTGGGATAAGATAGGCATGGATTTCATCACCGGACTACCCAGGACGAAAGCAGGATATGATTCGATATGGGTAGTAGTTGATCGTTTGACGAAGGTAGCACATTTCATTCCAGTTAAGACCACTTACACCAGTGCTAAGTTGGCAAAGATATACATGACTAGAATCATTTGTTTGCATGAAGTCCCGAGGAGTATCGTATCAGATACCAGTTTCGTTCCATGACAACAGTTACGAGGTTGGAGACCGACAATTCTTTGGACCAGATTTGATTAAGGAGTCTGAGCGGAAAGTTAAGTTGATTCGCGATAGGCTCAAGGTAGCCCAGTCCAGGCAGAAGAGCTACGCAGATTCTAAACGCAAGGAGACAGTTTATGAAACCGGAGACAGAGTTTACCTTCGAGTATCCCCACTTCGAGGAGTTAAGCGCTTTGGAGTTAAGGGAAAGTTAGCACCGCGTTTCGTCGGACCGTTTAAGATCATGAAACGTATGGGAGAAGTCGCGTATAAGTTGGAATTACCAGAAGGACTGTCAGGAGTTCATGATGTATTCCATGTTTCTCAGCTGAAGAGATGTCACGCCGAGATGGCGGAGGTACCGCTAAGAGATACAGTGCCGTTGGAAGCAATTCAGTTAAAGGATGACCTAACATATGAGCAGAAGCCAGTCAAGATTCTCGATGTTGCCAGTAGAGTTACTCGCAGCAAGGTTATCAAGTTTTGCAAAGTTCAGTGGAACCACCACTCAGAGGATGAAGCCACCTGGGAGAGAGAGGAAGATTTGCTCAAAGACCACCCTCACCTATTTTCTAGCCAACCCGAATCTCGAGGGCGAGATTCATCTTAAGGGGGGTAGGTTTGTAACATCCCAAATTTTCAATTTGGAATGTTATACACTAGATCATATGCATATCATATTTTCTTGCATTTTGGTTGATCCTAGAAATTTCACGCAACTCAAGGACCCTCGGAGAGAATTGGAGATTTCGTTATTTTCATATTTGAGAGTTCTCTCGAATTTTGAAAATAGGATCATTTGATTTATTTATTTTATCTTCAATAATTTTTCCGGTGTCAAAATATGAGAGAGGGAATAATATGACTTTCCCAAATTTAGGAAAAATGAAGATATAATAAATAGATCAATTTTGCTTTCCGGTGTTTATTTGCATTTTATTTGGATAGGGAAAAATGCGCGTTTTCAAAAATTGCATTTTAGGTCCGGAGAAAAGTTCATTTTGTTCGGCTCATTTTTAGGAGTCGGGGAAAATTTACTTCAGATTTTTCGGAGTTCGTTTAGATCCCTTTTTGTTTTTTTGTTTTTTTTTCTGCGCGAGGAAACTATTTAAAAAAAATTGAGCAGCGCCTTGGGCCAAAGGCCCAAGCCAAGCCACCTACCGCCGCGCTCCCAGGCGCCAGGCGCCGAGCCAGGAGCCGGTCGGCCGCCGCCGCCTCTTGCTAGGACCGAATCCTTTTAGGATTCTAGGGCGCCCCCTTGTCCCCTTTTCCTTATTCCGTTTTCTTTAGTCCTACTCCGTTTTTTTTCTAGATCTTTCCTACTCCTATTCTAATTCCTTGTCCTCTACCCCAAGTAAACCCCTCCCCTCCCCAATATAAATACCCAAGCACCCCCCCCTCTAAACACATCAAATCAAAGCTCTCCTCCACACCGCGCCTTGCACCGCCGCCGCGCCGCATCACACCGCGCCCTGCGTCACCGCCGCCGCGCCGCATCACACCGCGCCCTGCGTCACCGCCGTCGCGCCGCCTCACCCGCGCCGCCGCACATTACCGCCGCCGCCCCACACCCGCGCCGCCACCGCACCTTGCCCACGCCGACGCCGCCGGAGCCCCTCACCGGAGACCTCGCCAAGGTAGCCCCACGCTACATCTATTCTTTTTCTCGGATCGTTTTCTTCTAATCGTTCCGATTCTTTTCTTCTCTAAACCGTTCCGGTTTTCTAGATCAGTTTTTCGATCGGTTTTCTTTTCCAAAACCCTAGATCGGATTCGTTTTCTTCTCCGATTTAGTTGCTTTGGACCGTTCACCGGACCGTTCGTCCTAACGAACGTGATCACCGGATTCTTCTAGGTTAACGACATCGGTTCGTTTAACCGTTCTTCTTTTTCTTTTCGTCGGATTTATTCCGCGATCGCGATCTCAGATCCGATCTTCTTCCTAGTCTATCTTTTCGCTCGTTTATCGGAATCAGGTGATTCAAGCGCCTGGATTTTCGTCTCGAAACCGCCGTTCCGTCTAATCAACTTGAACAAGCTTTTGTTACAGTAAAATTTTGACCTAGATTCAACTTGCTAGAACCGAGTTGTTTTCTTCCGCCGTTTGTTTTTCGTTCTTTCTTGCAACCGGAGTTCTTAAGTTGAACTACCTGGTTCGTTCTCTTGTTCGAGTTTTACTTGTGCATTAGATGAGTACTTATTGTATGCTTGTTGTTTGTCTGTGATAGATTACCCGGATTGCGCCGCTTGTTACTTCGAAACCCTAGGACTCGCGGATCATCAGCAAGGCAAGTAACACTTTGATCATACCTTTTCTACAACCCAGTTTTATTGCATTAGATCAATCCTCACACATTGCATGATTAGGATCTAATTAAATTGTGGGATGGGAAGTAGATGAGGTAGTACCTATTACCTGTATTATTATGAAACCTTTGGGAGTTACTTCTACGTTTGCTTATTATGCCATGCTATGCTAGTAGACGTGGATTGGGTGAGTGATATCCATGACAGATGTGAGATTGATAATTTTAATGGTTTATCTAAGGTGGCAACCTAACACACATCTGGGTGGATTGAGGCACCTGATGTCTATCAGGACTTGCCTGTTTTTTTGGACCGCCACCCAGGCTCAAAGGGATCATAAGATAATTCATGCTAGAAACTTCCGTGTGCAGCCACATGCTACTATGGGCTCTAGCATAGTTGACTAAGTTGTGCGAACTCTTACGGGGTGGACTAGCAGATGTAGGGGATGTAGGTGTACCGGTCTACCCCACATGTAAGGTGCTAGTGCTTCTGAAAGACTATGTCTCGGTCATCCGTTTCTCAAACACCATGTAGTGTGAGAAAACAAACGGAGGCGATCGAGTCATGTGGGGAAAAGTGCGCAACCTCTGCAGAGTAACAAACTAATCATGATTAGCCGTGTCCCCGGTTATGGACAACTTGAGTATCTAGTACTTGAATATCATTGTGAATCTCAACATGTTACTTCTAATTAATGTTATTGGGTTTTAATTACTTTTAATTGGGATTGAGAATGCTGTCAACCATTCTCAATGTTTCACAACCACCATGATAGTTAAATAAATTTATTCCTTTGCAGTAGGGAAAAACTGGCTTTATGCAAAACTGTAACCATAGAGCTTTCCACCAGCCATATATGCATGTAGTATAGCTGTTTCATTCCATTACTCTCTATGTGTTACTTTGCCAGCATATTCCATGTGCTGACCCGTTTTCGGGCTGCAACGTTAATGTTGCAGACTTTTCAGACGATGATTGAGGTGCGTTTAGGTCGTGGCCCTATACTCAGTGATGCCGCTGGAGTTGATGGACCCATTTATCTTCCAAGTCTTCCGCTGTTATCTTTAAAATATGGCCTTAAGCCATATTTATTGTAATAAGTTCTTTTTGAGCCATCGATGTAATAAGTGTGTGATTGCAACTCTGCTATAAAACCTCGATGTACTGTGTGGTGTCAGCATTACTGATCCAGGGATGACACCGTAGCACAGTAGACGTGATCCATTCGGGTCAGGTCGCTACACAAACTCCTTGGTTCACTCCACAATCTTGTCGAAGCCTCCCAAGTGACACCTAGCCAATCTAGGAGGAGACACCATCTCCAAGAAGTAACAAATGGTGTGTAGGTAATGAACTCCTTGCTCTTGTGCTTCAAATGATAGTCTCCCCAACACTCAACTCTCTCTCATAGGATTTGGATTTGGTGGAAAGAAGATTTGAGTGGAAAGCAACTTGGGGAAGGCTAGAGATCAAGATTCATATGGTAGGAATGGAATATCTTGTCTCAACACATGAGTAGGTGGTTCTCTCTCAGAAAATGAGTTGGAAGAATGATGTGTGTGTTCTGTTGGCTCTCTCTTCGAATGAGAAAGAGGTGGAGGGGTATATATAGGCTCCACACAAAATCCAACCGTTACACAGTTTTCCAATCTCGGTGGGACCGAATCATAAAACTCGGTCGGACCGAAAATGTAAACCTAGTGAGCATTAGGAATTTCGGTGGGACTGACATGCAACTTGGTAGGACCGATTCGGTTAGGGTTTGGGCATAACGTAATCTCGGTGAGACCGATTACGCAAACTCGGTGAGACCGAGTTTGGTAATTAGCTAACCAGAGAGTTGGTCAGACAAACTCGGATTTGCTCTTTCGGTGGGACCGAGTGGAACTCGGTGAGACCGAAAAGTTACAAAGGGGAAACACTGAGTTTACATTGCAATCTCGGTGGGACCAAGAATATTACAATAGGTAACAGAGAGTTTGCAATCCCATCTCGGTGAGACCGAGATCCTTATCGGTAGAACCGAGTTGCTAGGGTTTGGCAGTGGCTAATGACAAGTGAAACTCGGTGGCGCCGGATAGGAAAAATCGGTAGGACCGAGTTTGGCTTGGAGTTTAGGTCATATGTGGATATGGGAAAGTAGTTGAGGATTTTGGAGCATATCATCAAGCACATGAAGCAAGAGGCTCATTAAGCAACACCTCATCCCTCCTTAATAGTATTGGCTTTTCCTATGGACTCAATGTGATCTTGGATCACTAAAATATAAAATGAAGAGTCTTGAGCTTTTGAGCTTGAGCCAATCCATTGTCCTTAGCATCTTGAGGGTTCCACTTTCACATCCATGCCATGCCACTCCATTGTTGAACTTATCTGAAACATGCTAGATAGAGGTGTTAGTCCAACAAGAGATATGTTGTCATCAATTATCAAAACCACCTAGGGAGCACTTGTGCTTTCAATCTCCCCCTTTTTGGTAATTGATGGCAACATACATCAAAGCTTTAGATAAAGATATAATGAACAGCAAGTAAAGCTTTGGAAGAACATGTAGCAAGCATAGGCTCCCCCTACATGTATGCACTCATGTAAATATGAAATATAGAGGCATGTGAGAGCATAGTCATGACAGAGTAGGCAATGTGTTACATGTATCTTGGCCATATGCATCAGAGCAAAAGATTATTAAGGAAAATACCTTCATGCTCATGAGTCCTTCTTGCAAACAGTATGTACATAAGCAAGAACTCCTCATACTCATGATTTTGATGCATATACTTACCTTGTGGTCTCGAGTTGGCTTAGGATGGAATGAACCTGCAAACAAGGTTAGATAACACAGGTATGTCCACTAGCCAGAGCAAACAAAAGAAACCACAAGAATGCCAAGACTGGGATGACATGTAGAGAATGATATCATTGGATTCAACATGTCCCCAAAAATAAAGATATGCAATGAATTTGGTTGATTTCTTTTCCCTTAGGTGTCTTGATCCCCCTGAATCTTACATGGGATATTGGGAGAAGATAGGAAATAGAAGATCAGAGCTGAATAAAACTTAATTCAAATGAGTTCATATGAACATGTCTTTCCCCCAAAAAGACATGTGGCATCTCTCCTCTTGAACATCAAGCATCTGGGATCCTTGAGTATTTTTCTCTCCCTGGAGATCTCTCTCTCCCCCTTAACAACATCTGGGATCCTTGAGACTTTCTCTCCCCCTTACTACTTTTTCTCTCTTGATGTGATCTCTTTTTCTTACAAGCTTTGATGTGATCTCTTCTCTCCCCCTTTGACATCAATTCCCAAGAAGGTTTTTCCTGGAATCCGTCGAATGGGTTTGGTCCTTGAGATTCAGCACAAAGCAGAGGATAAAATTGTGATGCTTGTGGAGGACAAGATTCATTGAGTGGAGCTGGATCGTAAGAAATGTAGAATAAGTGGCAAACTGTTTTTCTGATTGCAAAGTCGGTGGCACCGAGTGGCATATTTTGGTGGTACCGAAAATATTCGGTTGGACCGAAATTTGCAAGTCGGTGAAACCGAGTTTACACAGAGAAAAACACTTGTCACCTCAGCTCACTAGTCAAGTAAGATTTCACAAAGATTTGCAATGAATTAGCTGATGGATTTGCAAGGAATTAAATGCAGAAAATGCAGAACAAAAACAAAGAGAAAAGAGAAGAAACTGAAAGATCTAGATGAAGTTTTTTTTTGAAAAAGAGAGAGAAACTAAACATGCATGAGACAAATGCAATGACACAGAAAAGAACACAGGAGAACTTCATCTAGAGTTGGGCGGTGACATAGTCACCTATGTTAGAGTATATTGACTTAGGAGTCAAGTGAGAACACTTGATCATAGGTCATACTCATCGTTTAAGCTCAAAATGGGGTTACCATTTTTCGTTTAAGCATCTTGATGTATTCTCATCTTGTTGAGTTGCTTTGACTCATGTCTTGGAGTAAAGCTTCTCTAAGATGAAATAACATACCTTGGGTGGTGATGTGGTTCTTGCTCATGTAGTTGAACTTGTGTGGGTGCTCAAGGTTGATGTAGTTCATCAAGAGTTGGGAGCACCACTTGGAGTTTGAGTTCATCTACCTACATGGGTTAGTTCTTGCAAGGAAGAGCACTTATGTATCCAAAAATGACAATCATGAAGCTTAACATAGAATTTATCAAAGGATATGTTTGAATGGTTTTGTGCTTCCTTGTCTTCAACCACTATTGTGTAGAGTCTTGGTGATGTAGAGATTGCTCAAGATATGAGTGAGTCGCAAACTCATGGAATTAGATTCAACCAAGCACCTACATGGGTTAGACAACATGCAAGGTGCAAATATATCCAAGACATAAGATAGTCATCATAAGAGATACATCATGGATTAGTCATAAGCTCATGTCTTGCATGTGTCCAATGGAGTCTCTACTCCAAGTTCGAGGCATCAATGATGTTCAATTCTCCTCTCAACCTGCAAAACACTTTCTCATCAAGCGGTTTAGTGAATATATCCGCTAATTGCTTATCGGTGCGAACATGCTTAAGATTGATGTCACCCTTAGCAACATGATCTCGAATGAAATGATGACGAACTTCAATATGCTTAGTTCGAGAATGTTGTACAGGGTTATGACCAATTTTGATAGCACTTTCATTGTCACAAAGCAGTGGAACATGTTTCACACAAATCCCATAATCTTTAAGAGTTTGGGTCATCCAAAGTAATTGAGCACAACATGAACCAGCGGCAATGTATTCCGCTTCGGCGGTGGATAAGGATACCGAGTTTTGTTTCTTGGAAGACCAAGACACAAGAGATCTACCAAGAAATTGACAAGTACCCGAAGTGGACTTTCTATCAACCTTGTCTCCGGCATAATCTGAGTCAGAATAGCCAACAAGATCAAAAGAAGACCTCTTAGGATACCAAATGCCAAAATTTGGTGTATGGATTAAATATCTCACTATCCTTTTCACAGCCTTAAGATGACAATCTTTAGGAGCAGCTTGATATCGAGAACACATGCACACACTTAGCATAATATCGGGACGTGAAGCACATAGGTATAACAATGAACCAATCATAGAGCGGTAAACCTTTTGATCAACGGGTTCACCATCTTTGGTCAAATCATTATGTCCACTAGTAGGCATGGGTGTAGACATACCTTTGCACTCTTGCATATTGAACTTCTTGAATAAGTCCTTGGTGTACTTTGTTTGAGAGACAAATGTACCTTCCTTAGTTTGCTTGATTTGCAACCCGAGAAAGAATTTGAGTTCACTCATCATAGACATCTCAAACTTCTCTGACATTAGCTTTCCAAACTTTTCACTAAAGAGAGGGTTAGTTGAACCAAATATGATGTCATCAACATAAATTTGGCATACAAATAGTTCTCCATTAACCCTTTTAGTAAAAAGAGTAGAATCAATTTTACCAATTTCAAAACCACTTGTAGTAAGGAACTTGGTCAAGCATTTATACCATGCTCTAGGAGCTTGTTTAAGACCATAAAGAGCTTTGTGAAGTTTGTAAACATGATTAGGTTTCTTAGGATTGACAAAGCCAGGAGGTTGTTTGACATAAACTTCCTCCTCTATTTCTCCATTTAGAAAAGCACTTTTAATGTCCATTTGGTACAATGTGATATTATGGTGATTAGCATAGGCAAGTAAGATGCGAATGGACTCAAGTCTAGCAACGGGAGCGTACATCTCACCATAGTCCATACCTTCGACTTGTGTGTATCCTTGGGCGACGAGACGTGCTTTGTTGCGGACCACTTGTCCATCTTCATCTTGCTTGTTGCGAAACACCCATTTGGTACCAATGATGTTGTGGTTGTTGTCGGGCTTCTCAACCAATGTCCAAACTTGGTTCCTCTCAAAGTTATGTAGCTCTTCATGCATAGCGTTTATCCAATCCGGATCTTCCAATGCTTCTTCAACCTTCATTGGTTCAATGCTAGAGATGAATGAGTAGTTTTCACAAAAGTTAGCTAAACGAGTTTTTGAGCGAGTGATTCTCCCGGTTTGTATATCATTGAGAATTTGCTCGACGGGATGATCTTTGGCAATTCTTGCTCGAACTCGTGAGAGCTTTTGCTTGGGTCTTTGTTGAGCATCTTCTTCATCTTGTTCTTCTTCTTGGCCTTCTTCATTGTTGACGTCGTCGTTCTCTTGTCGTGGTGGAGAAGGAGGTTGTTGATGTTCATCTTGACGTACTTCCTCGTTTTCTTCATCTTGGTGTGGTCCACTTGTGAATGCTTCCGTGTCAATTCTGGGTTCACCTTGTTGTGAAGTAGAAGCTTCCACTTGGACGGATGAAGTACTCTCCTTCACCTCCGTTGGACGAATTTTGCCAATGGGCAAATCTTGAATTGCTTCTGAAGGGTCTTTGTCTCCTACATCAATTGGCAATTGCTCTACTTGCGAGCCATTAGATTCATCAAACTTCACATCTACTGTCTCTTCAACCTTTCGGGTGAAATTGTTGTAGACACGGTAAGTGTGAGAGTTTGAGCCATAACCAAGTAGAAAACCTTCATGAGATTTAGGAGCAAACTTTGAACGACGATGCTTATCAAGAATGTAGCACTTTGAGCCGAATACTCAAAAGTATCCAACTTGAGGCTTGTTACCGGTGAGGAGCTCGTATGCCGTCTTGCCGAGTAGCTTGTGAAGATATAAGCGATTTGTTGCGTGACAAGCTGTCTCAACCGCTTCTGCCCAAAAGTGCTTTGGTGTCTTGTATTCATCAAGCATTGTCCTTGCCATTTCGATGAGCGTCCGGTTCTTCCTCTCAACAACTCCATTTTGTTGAGGTGTGTATGTAGCCGAGAACTCGTGTGAAATCCCTTCTTCGTCAAGAAAGGTGTCCACATTTGCGTTCTTGAACTCCGTTCCATTGTCACTTCGAACCTTCTTGATCTTCACATCAAACTGATTTTGAGCTTTCCTGGCGAAGTTTCTGAAGATCTTCTGGACCTGCGATTTGTCATTGAGGAAAAACACCCACGTAAATCTTGAAAAATCATCAACTATAACTAGACCAAAGGAATTTCCACCGAGACTCTTGTAGGCATTGGGGCCAAAAAGATCCATGTGAAGCAGCTCGAGTGGCCTCCTTGTGGTCATGATGTTTTTCACAAGATGTCTTCCTCCAACCTGTTTACCTGCTTGACAAGCACTGCAAAGTCTATCCTTATCAAATATGACATCGTTAACTCCAAGGATATGATTTCCTTTAATAAGCTTGTCAAGGTTTCTCATGCCAACGTGACCTAGTCGTCTATGCCACAACCAGCCTTTTGAGGATTTAGCAACAAAGCAAGTTTTAGGTTGTGCCTTTTTAGAGAAATCGACGATGTAAAGATCACCTCTACGCATACCCGTAAAGACCATTTTATGATTGTCTCTATGAAATACTTGGTAATCTACCTCAGTAAATAGGACGTTCAACCCGAAATCAGCAAGTCTAGATACAGAAAGTAAGTTATAGCCAAGAGATTCAACGAGCATGACATTTTGAATGGAACTATCATGTGAGATGGCCACCTTACCAAGGCCAACCACTTTACCCTTTGAATTATCACCAAAGGTGACATATTTTCGAGGGCCATTGTTTTCAGCAAGCTCACGGAACATCTCTTCATCTCCGGTCATATGATCAGTGCATCCACTATCAAGAACCCATTCCTTTCCTCCTGATTCATATCCCCGAAGATTTGCCATAAGACCAAAATGTCTCATTGCATTATCAAGATCGGAGTCACTATCATCATCATCATAATATTCAGGTCCGTCATGATCTTGTGACTCATCATTTCCTAGAGAGGGTAATTCATTAGATAAATGATCAAAATGGTTACTTTTATGAATTCTTATAGCTTTGAGTATGATATCATTAATGATTCCAACATCTCCTTTAGCATGCTTAAGATTTGCAAGTTCATGAAGACATTTACCAAAACTAGGATCACTAGAGTTCATCTTACTCAAGGCAATAGATTTATGGAGAACTTCATCCAAAGTTTTCAAGGAATGATTTGGAAATTGTTCCTCAAGAAATTTCCATATAGTATAGGCACAATCTTGAGTAGGCAAACAAGCAATCAGATTTTTGGGCAATCCTCTAATGATGAGCTCAATAGTTCTAAGATTGCGAATCATGTCAATATCTTCATCTAGGGTAGGATGCAAGGGATCAATATGGGGTGCACAAGGGCTAGCAATATACTTGTTCAAATGATATTGATTGAAGATTAAAAGCATCTCATTTTTCCACTCATGAAAATACTTTCCATCAAAAATGGGCACTCTATGTCTAAGACTCCATAAAGTAGACACATCCATCTTCCTCCAATGGTGATTAAACCAAGGCAATGGAGACCAAAGCTCTGATACCACTTGTAGGATCTAGAAGTAGATGTGTCTAGAGGGGGGTGATTAGACACTTAGTGCTAAAGTTGCAATTTTTAATCTTTCGGTTTAAGTGGAGTTTAGGCACAAATTCAACATGCACAATACATATCAAGCAAGCATGCAAAGAGTATATGAGCAGCGGAATGTAAAGCATGCAACTTGCAAGAATGTAAAGGGAAGGGTTTGGAGATTTCAAACGCAATTGGAGACACGGATGTTTTTCCCGTGGGTTCGGATAGGTGGTGCTATCCTACATCCACGTTGATGAGACTTCAACCCACGAAGGGTAACGGTTGCGCGAGTCCACACAGGGCTCCACCCAAGGGCAACGGTTGCGTGAGTCCACGAAGGGCTCCACCCACGAAGGGTCCATGAAGAAGCAACCACCCACAAAGGGTCCACGAAGTAGCAACCTTGTCTATCCCACCATGGCCATCGCCCACGAAGGACTTGCCTCACTAGCGGTAGATCTTCACGAAGTAGGCGATCTCCTTGCCCTTACAAACTCCTTGGTTCACTCCACAATCTTGTCGGAGGCTCCCAAGTGACACCTAGCCAATCTAGGAGACACCACTCTCCAAGAAGTAACAAATGGTGTGTAGGTAATGAACTCCTTGCTCTTGTGCTTCAAATGATAGTCTCCCCAACACTCAACTCTCTCTCGTAGGATTTGGATTTGGTGGAAAGAATATTTGAGTGGAAAGCAACTTGGGAAGGCTAGAGATCAAGATTCATATGGTAGGAATGGAATGTCTTGATCTCAACACATGAGTAGGTGGTTCTCTCTCAGAACAAATGAGTTGGAATGATGTGTGTGTTCTGTTGGCTCTCTCTTCGAATGAGAAAGAGGTGGAGGGGTATATATAGCCTCCACACAAAATCCAACCGTTACACAGTTTTCCAATCTCGGTGGGACCGAATCATAAAACTCGGTCGGACCGAAAATGTAAACCTAGTGAGCGTTAGGAATTTCGGTGGGACTGACATGCAACTCGGTAGGACCGATTCGGTTAGGGTTTGGGCATAACGTAATCTCGGTGAGACCGATTACGCAAACTCAGTGAGACCGAGTTTGGTAATTAGCTAACCAGAGAGTTGGTCAGGCAAACTCGGTGGGACCGATTTGCTCTTTCGGTGGGACCGAGTGGAACTCGGTGAGACCGAAAAGTTACAAAGGGGAAACACTGAGTTTACATTGCAATCTCGGTGGGACCGATTGCATATCTCGGTGGGACCGAGAATATTACAATAGGTAACAGAGAGTTTGCAATCCCATCTCGGTGAGACCGAGATCCTTATCGGTAGAACCGAGTTGCTAGGGTTTGGCAGTGTCTAATGACAAGTGAAACTCGGTGGCGCCGGATAGGAAAAATCGGTAGGACCGAGTTTGGCTTGGAGTTTAGGTAATATGTGGATATGGGAAAGTAGTTGAGGATTTTGGAGCATATCATCAAGCACATGAAGCAAGAGGCTCATTAAGCAACACCTCATCCCTCCTTAATAGTATTGGCTTTTCCTATGGACTCAATGTGATCTTGGATCACTAAAATATAAAATGAAGAGTCTTGAGCTTTTGAGCTTGAGCCAATCCATTGTCCTTAGCATCTTGAGGGTTCCACTTTCACATCCATGCCATGCCACTCCATTGTTGAACTTATCTGAAACATGCTAGATAGAGGTGTTAGTCCAACAAGAGATATGTTGTCATCAATTATCAAAACCACCTAGGGAGCACTTGTGCTTTCATCAAGCGACATCAGCGGGCCAGAGAAGGACAAGGGCACGCGTCCCGCGTGTGCGTGCATGTCCGCTTTGATGCAAACGTGACCCAAATTTAAGCCGTCAATAGGTCGAAAGCAAACGAAAAATGAACATTTTTTCGTTTGCTTCCGCATGTTGGGCTGTGGTTTGTGTCCGTTTAGTCCCAAACGGATGCGGCCTGACCATTTGTGATCGTGTGTTAGCCTAACGATGCACGATCAACTAGTGAAATTAACTTGTGGGAAGATCATTGGGTTCCTGGAAGCCCTTCAAGGAATGTGTTGATGAGCAAAGGACTATGTATTCTCTAAACAATTGATGAACTTACAACCCAATGGCACACCGGCGGGATGAAGCTATGCATAACACAAAATTCCGACCAATGAAACTATGTTTCCTCAGTGCATAGTTGGTTGAGGACTTTGTAGCTTGGCATAAAACGAAGCCACATTGTTTCATGTTGAATGGGAGCATCAATTTGCTAATAGGTTTAGAAGAGATGATGTCAACCCCTTGAGCAGTAACCCCGCTTGGGAAATTTTGTGTAAGTTGCGTGTGTCGTGCAAAATAAAAATCTTCGGATGGAAGGCTCTTCATGGAATTATACTACGAATGTATGTACCTGCAAATCGTTATATATTGTGGTCTTTGCTCAATGTCTAAGGGTGGTGCGGAAGATGTTCGACATCTAATGTTCACATGTAAATGGTCACGAGAGGTGTGGAAGGCTTTCAGCCTGAAGGACGCGATCGAGCAAGCGTTTAATGTGGATAGATCGGGTAGTGTGATTCTTTAATACCTTCCTAGGGATTAGTAGCATCAATCTCCAATGCTGGAATCTTTAGGATTTCAAGAAATCATTTCAGTGGGGGCTAGACATATCTGGTGGTAATGAAGAGACACAGTGAATGGGGATGTGTTTTGAGTCCATCGAGAACCACTCTAGCAATACATGTAATAGCATCAAATCTTCAATGAGCTCAATTCAAACCAGGAAGGAAAAATGGTCCAAGCCTACTCCAAATTCCATCCGAGCATTTTCCCCGTTGTCCGTTTTGCATTCTGGCGCTTCGTTCTCCTCTGGTGGTCATTTCTAGCTTTCTTTCGTGTGTGGGGATTAAACATTTCCGGATTGGACCGAGACTTGCCAAGCGGCCTTGGTTTACTACCGGTAGACCGCCTGTCAAGTTTCGTATCATTTGGACTTCGTTTGATACTCCAACGGTTAACCGAGGGACCGAAAAGGCCTCGTGTGTGTTGCAGCCCAACACCCCTCCCATTTGGCCCAAAACCCACCTAAACCTCTTCCATCATCTCGGTCGTTCGATCACGATCGCGTGGCCGAAAACCGCACCTCATTTGGACTCTCCTAGCTCCCTCTACCTATAAATATGTGCTCTCCTCCGAAATTTTCGCGCAGTCCAACCCTAGATCCAACTCCCTCCGCGCCGCCGGACATGTCCGCCCGCCGGCGGACGCGTCCATCTCGCCGGCCACCTCCTTCCGCCCAATGGCAGCGTGCCACATCACCTCATCGCCGCCGCCAGCCTATCCGACGCCGCCACCTCACCGCCTCCTCTCTCCTCCGCCGCCACGGGCCGCGCGGCCCAGATCCGGCCCGTGGGGCCCGAACCGCGCCGCCCCGTGCCTGGGCGCCCCGCGCCACCGCACCCGACTAACGCCGCCGCTGCCTGCCTCCCTGCCCCGCCGCCTCGCAGGTCCGTCACCACCGCCACCGCGCAGCTGCCACCGCCGCCATGCGCCTTCGCCGCCTCCGCCCTCTCGCCGGCACCGCCCCGCCGCCTAGGCCGCCGTGCGCCGCCTCCATCGCCGCACCGCCACTGCCAAGGGCGCGCCGCGCCGCCCTGCTCCGGCCCCGGCCGCCGCCATGCCCCGCGGGTGCTCCGCCCCCTCGCCGGAATCGCCGCGCCGCTCGCCGGAGTCCGTCCCGGCCAAATCCGCCCCGCCTGGACGAGATCCATCGGGAGCCCAACCAAACACACCCGTCTCGGATCCGCACCGCTCCGTCCCAGAACCGCTCCGTCCCGCGTTGACTTTTCGCGGAGGTAAAATTCGTCTAAGTCCCCAAATCACAGATCCATGTGCCCATGTTCATCGTGCTGTAACTTTGCATCCGTAGCTTCGATTCATGCATATAGCATATAAAAATGTTCGTCTCAGAGAGTACATCATTTCATTCCATTGCATCATTTTCATTTGAGCTCATCTTGATGCCCGAAAGGCTGTTAGAAGAGGGCTACTTGAGATAATTGTCAGATCTGCTACTCCGTTTAGCTTTTTGTCATTTTTGCCATGATTAATGTGTGCATGCTATGCCCTAATGCTCTACATGTGTTTTGTTAAGGGTTTTGTCATCTCTCCAGAGGTGCAACCCATGTATTTTTAGGATGTGTGTAGTGACTTGTGCAAGCCTGCAAAGTGGTGCACTTGCTAATTCTGTTTTCAGGGACTTAGTGATTTCACTAAGTCCTGGAGCTGTTTATCTCATGATGCCATATGTTCATGTTGTTTCCTAGTGATCCGTGCCTCTTTTGAGGATGATCAGTAAAGATGTTCTGTTAACATTGTAGTGCTCTATCCATCCATGTCTTTGTTTGCAATTATGGAGCACCCTAGCTTGAGTCAATCGAGCTCTACTTTTGCTACTTTGTGAATCTGGGCAGATTGTCAACTTGTTTGCAATTTTGCCGGTGATGTTGTAGTTGATCCATGCATGCTATGCTATTATTCTTGCGATGTCTAGATTGCATTTTGTGCCTTCTTGATGGGTGTATGCTTGTCTTGCCATGACTTTGCACCGTAGTGAGTGCATCGAGCTCGTAAACATGCCTACTTGAGTTATATTTCAGCATGTGCCAGTTTTCACTAAGTATGAAAACTGATTATGTTTTTGCCATGTTCACATGCTTGCAATTGTATTTTCTGATCCCTTTTGGCTCAAGGTCACTAAGGGACTTTTGTTAAGCTCTTTGAGTAGCTCCATTCCATGCTTTAATTTGCCATGTTCAGATCCTGTAACATGTAGTTTTGTTGCTCCGAAGAGGGCTACCTGATCTGAAATTCCAGACAAGTGTTAATTTCACTGTCTGAGATCTGTTTGCCATATGCATTTTTGCCATGCTTGTTTGAACCTGTTAATGGATGAATTGGCCGTAGCTCAGTGCTAGACTTTTGTTAAGCATCTTGAATGCATCCCTGCCATGTATTTTGTTGTCATGTTTGGTTGCTGTAGCATGTTCATTTCATTGCATTTAGATGCCTACTTGCTGTAAATCGCAGACCGGTGTCATTTTTGAATCGCTTGCCATTTCCAAACCGTAACTCCGATTCCGGCGTTCTTTATATCGTTTTCAAGCGATTTCATCTCATCTTTCCAGTGGCACACTTGGTTTTCCAAGTTGAGGCCAGGTTCATGCATTTCCTGTCATATCTTGCATTTTGCATCCCGCATCACATCCCGCATATCATACCATGTTCATGTATTGGCTGTTTACTATGTTGTGTGCTTCTTTTCTGGTGTTTGCTTCTTCGGGTTGGTTCCGGTAACGTCGTGTTTGTGAGGACCCGTTCATCTACATCCGTTTGTCTTCTTCCTGGACTCGTTCTTCTTCCTTGCGGGATTTCAGGCAAGATGACCATACCCTCGAAATCACTTCTATCTTTGCTTGCTAGTTGCTTGCTCTTTTGCTATGCCTATGCTGCGATACCGACCACTTGTTTATCATGCCTCCCATATTGTTAAACCAAGCCTCTAACCCACCATGTCCTAGCAAACCGTTGTTTGGCTATGTTACCGCTTTGCTCAGCCCCTTTTATAGCATTGTTAGTTGCAGGTGAAGATTGAAGCTTGTTCCATATTGGAACATGGATATTTTGTTGGGATATCACGATATATCTTATTTAATTAATGCATATATATACTTGGTAAAGGGTGGAAGGCTCGGCCTTATGCCTGGTGTTTTGTTCCACTCTTGCCGACCTAGTTTCCGTCATATCGGTGTTATGTTCCCGGATTTTGCGTTCCTTACGCGGTTGGGTTATAATGGGAACCCCTTGACAGTTCGCTTTGAATAAAACTCCTCCAGCAAGGCCCAACCTTGGTTTTACCATTTGCCACCTAGCCTCTTTTTCCCTTGGGTTAGGCCAGCCCAAGGGTCATCTTATTTTAACCCCTCCGGGCCAGTGCTCCTCTGAGTGTTGGTCCAACCCAGAGCACCGTGCAGGGCCATCCCTTGGCAACTTGGGTTACGTCGGCTCCTGTACGCTTAGCTTATCCGGTGTGCCCTGAGAACGAGATATATGCAGCTCCTATCGGGATTTGTCGGCACAGCGGGTGGTCTTGCTGGACTTGTTTTACCATTGTCGAGGATGTCTTGTAGAACCGGGATACCGAGCCTGATCGGAATGTCTCGGGAGGAGGTCTATTCCTTCGTTGACCGTGAGAGCTTGTCATGGGCTAAGTTGGGACACCCTTGCAGGGATTTGAACTTTCGAAAGCCGTGCCCGCGGTTATGGGTAGATGGGAATTTGTTAATGTCCGGTTGTAGATAACTTGAACCTTAACTTAATTAAAATGAATCAACTGCGTGTGTAACCGTGATGGTCTCTTTTCGGCGGAGTCCGGGAAGTGAACACGGTGTTGGAGTTATGCTTGATGTAGGTTGTTCTAGGATCACTTCTTGATCATACTTTTATCGACCGTGCTTTGCCTTCTCGTCTCGCTCTCATTTGCGTATGTTAGCCACCATATATGCTAGTCGCTTGCTGCAGCTCCACCTCATACCTTTTACCTTACCCATAAGCTTAAATAGTTTTGATCGCGAGGGTGCGAGATTGCTGAGTCCCTGTGGCACACAGATACTTCCAAAAACCAGCTTGCAGGTGCCGATGAGACCGTGCAGTTGACGCAACCAAGCTCAGGAGGAGCTCGTTGAAGATCTTGTCCTTTGTGGTGTTTCGTTCTAGTTGATCAGTAGTGGAGCCCAGTTGGGGTCGATCGGGGACCTTGTTGCATTTGGGGTTCTTCTTTTATTTTGGTTCCATAGTCGGACCTTGATTGTATTTGGATGATGTAATGCTTTATTCATGTAATTGTGTGAAGTGGCGATTGTAAGACAACTATGTATCTCTTTCCCTTATGTATTACATGGGTTGTGTGATGATTACCTCACTTGCGACATTGCTTTCAATGCGGTTATGCCTCTAAGTCGTGCTTCAACACGTGGGAGATATAGCCGCATCGAGGGCGTTACAGTGAGCTAAAACAAATGTTCTTTGTAATCATCTGGGTGAGGCGACGACAGGTTCAACCACCTTAATCGATCATGTTCTAGACTGCGGAGATAATGGCGACAAGAGATGGATTACTGATGCTGGATCGTCTTGGCCGTTCAATGGCCACATTTGAATCAGATTGTCTCGAAATCATACAAGCTTGCAACAGGGAAACAGAGATTTGGAACCCTAGTTTGCTGTTCTCGTTGAGTGCTTTGAGATTGCCCTTAGTGAGCTCGATATCTTTTGCACATTGCCCAAGGAAGGTGAACAAAGTGGCACACTAGTATGGTTCGAACTATGTAATTTATTGGGATGGAGATCCTCGAATTTTTCTCTTAGCTAACTTGCTTTTGTGATGTAACCATTTCATTCAAATAAAGTGTGCCACACCCTAAAAAATAACATTCAAGTACCAGACGCAGTTGCATCCATCATATTGTTCACCCGTCCGTGAAGAAAGCATTGGATCGTCCACTACGTCTCACTATCAAAGTAAGAAATTGAATCTTAACCCACACTTTACTTTTCATTTTGATAATTTGCCCCTCCCTTTCCCCCGAGATTGACGGGTGGGGTTGAGGCCACTTGCCATTGGAACAACCATCACGCAAAGTAACCCTTTTTAAGGATACGAGGCTTGTAAAGTGGGGCAAATACCGAAGCCCAAGAAGGCCCAGGCCAGAACCGAGATACCCTAATAAGCCCTAAGTACAACTACATGCATGTCTTCGCTTCAAAAAAGGTTATGAATTGCTTTTCGCTCAGAAAAGATAGGAATTTGTTGGCGTCAGCCACCCACAACGTGTTTGGCAATATTTACAAAGTCAGAGAATCCCGTTCAGCCTGCACCTCTCGGGGTGAGTTTGGTTGCCAGCATCGAGCCCAACCAGGGCCACACGATGCAGCATCTTTTTGGACCTCGGTTGTTTGGTTCATCGCACACACTGTTGAGCCCGCATAGCACGGTTCTTAAAGCACCCCTAGGCCTGGCCCATTGGGAACGGCCGAATCAGCAGTTTCCCCAGAGCCAGACCCGGGCGATGCTTCGAGGCGCACGTGGGTGGCTCTCTGGAGACGTGTGTCTCGAGTTAATCCCTCTCACCCTCCCTAATCCTCAATCCCCTCTTTCTCCCTCTACTCCAGTGCGATCCCGTCCGCCATGGGAGCAGGGGAGCGGATCCAGCACCTCGTAGAGCGGACCACGAGCATCAAGTAGTCGATATCAAACCGCCGCCGTCGCCGTCTTCTTCTTCGTCTCCGACAGGAGGAGCGGCCGAAAACCTCGGGAGGAGCTGGCTAACCTGGATCAGCTGGAGGGCGGGTTCGCCTCCATGCGCGGGCACGGGACTGAGGAGCAGCGCAACAAGTTCCTCGTGCTCCACATCTACAAGGCACTCAACAACCGCGACCACGCCACCGTCCACTCCCTCCTCGCGTCGGACCTCGAGTGGTGGTTCCATGGCCCGCCCGCGCACCAGCACATGATGCGCCTCCTCACCGGCAACGAGCCGGGCGCAGCCACGGCCACGACAGCGAGTCGGGCGCGTCCACGGTCACCGGGAGCTGATGGTGGGCACGATGGGCAGTGAAAGTTCCGACATGCTCAGAGTGTTTGACGAAATGTCAAGCCTAACCCGATGACTGTTAAGTTTTGTTGTTAACGCTGATAATCATATGCATGTATGCAATCAAATGCCGAGTAAAAATTGCATCTTAATGACAAAACCCCAATACAGACAACCAATCAACTAGTCATCTATGTTTTTGACCCTATTTTTGCTTACTCGGGCCGTGCTCAGCCTGACTAAGAGGGGAGCAGTGAAAGCAACCAAACACGTCCTGGGTGCATACCTGGCCAAACGGGCCAGCCCCGCACGGCACAACTAGCGCGACAGCGGGGGTCGTCTAAAAAACCAATCGAGCTATTGTTGATTTGTGCTACTGCCTACTGGGGGGGGGGGGGGGGGGGGGGGGGGGGGGGGGGGGGGGGGGGGGGGGAGGCGCCTTGTTCCATGGATCGACTCGACTGAAGTGGGCCGACTAGCGAGCGTTGAAAGTAATAAACTAATGTGCTACTGCCTACTGCTATGCGTGTGCTAGTGAAATTTTTAAAAAATCATGCGCTAGTGTGCTACTACTACGTAGCAGTGAGCCTTACAGTCTTGCAGGCGTGCATGCATGCCTTCGCACGAGACAGCTAGCATGCGCGAACGACGTGCCAGCGCTGTGCGCCCTGCCTCCTCGCACGTAAACGTGCCAATCGGACCTACGTGCCAGCACGTTTAGCCATGAGCCGTGCCTGGGCCTGGGAGGCCAGCACGCGTGCTGGCCCGGCACAGCCCGAGTACTTAGCGTGCCTGCCCGGGCCATGCCGTGCCTGGCCCGTTTAACCCAGGCCATGCCGTGCCGGGCCGGGCCGGCCCATTTGGCCAGGTTTGCCTGGGTGAACCAGGGAGAGACGGAACTATCATCTCGCACCAATTCAGCCAGCATCTTCCCCTGATTCGTCCCCAGATCCGATCGTTCGCTTCCCATCACTAAACTCCCACCAATTATGCGCCGCCTCTCGCCGCCGCCGGCGGTGGCGGTGGCGGAGTCCATCGACGCCCTCCGCTTCTCCACCTCTGCCGCAGCGGCGGCCGTTCCATCCCCTCCCGACCTGGACCCCCCTCGCCTCGACCCCTCCGACGTCCGATCCCACAATGCCGCCCTCATCGCATATTCTTCCAGGGGCAGTGAGGCGCCGCGCCTCGCGCACCTCCTGGCCTCCTTCGGCGCCATGCTAAAGTCCGGTGCGCCTCCCGATCGCTGTACCTACAACACGCTCATCAGCGCGCACTGCAAGCTCGCTCTCCTCGCCGACGCCAGGGCCGCTCTGGCTCGGATGCACGAGGCGGGGTTCGCGCCGGACACCTTCACCTACAACTGCCTCATGCTCGGCCTCTGCAGGGCCGGCCTCCTCACAGCTGCGTGCGGTTTGTTCGTGCAGATGCCACGCCGTTGGGGTGCCTACTACGACAGACACTCCTACACTATCCTGATCCAGGGCCTGTGTGCCGTGGGGCGCATTGACGATGCCTGTAGGGTGTTTGCTAAAATGTCGAGGGGCTGGTGCAAACCCGGCGTGCACACATACACTGTGCTGCTCGATGGGCTCTGCAAGGCTAGGCGTGTCGGGGACGCCGAGGCTTTGTTGGGTGAGATGGTCGATAAGGGTGTGGTGCCAAACGTCGTGACTTATAATGCCTTGATTGGCGGACTTTGTCAGGAGGGGAGGTTCGATGATGTGACCAAGTTGTTGGAGAAAATGGAGATGCAGCAGCGTGCTCCAGATTGCTGGACATATACCATAGTTGTCCATGGTCTGTGGAAGCATGGAAAAGTGGAGCATCGTGCCAAGGTGTTGTGTGAAGCCTTAGTGAAGGGCGTTGCTCTTGGAGTTGCCACTTACAATGTGTTGATTGATGGGTATTGTAAGGTTGGTGATATGAAGGCTGCTCTTGATGTTTTGCAGTTGATGAAGAAGAATGGGGTCAACCCAAATGTCCAAATTTTTAATGTGGTGATCCATGGATTCTGTTGCGGTGGTAAAGTGCATCAAGCGATGGCCTTCTTGACACAAATGGTTGGGGCTGGGTTGTCGCCGGATACTGTTACATTCAACTCGCTGATATCTGGTCAGTGTAGCGTGGGTGAAATGAAGATTGCTTTCCGGTTGCTTGATTTGATGGAGGATTATGGCGTTCTTCCAGATCGACAAACTTATGCCATCTTTATAGATGCTCATTGTGAGCAAGGTCGACTGGAGGAGGCTCATTCTCTCTTTTCTTGTCTTCCTCAGAAAGGTATTAAGGCACACAGCGTCATATATAATTCACTGATTCATGGATATTGCCAAGTAGGTGATATTGATTCTGCTTTTGGGCTGATGGAGAAGATGGCTTCAGAGGACTGTATATCTGATGTTCACACCTACAACGCCCTTATTGATGGTCTGTGCAAAGTGAAAAGATTGGATAGGGCTATAGATTTACTAGACAAGATGAAGAAGCAGGGGATAGAACCAACAACTTGTACATTTAACATTCTGATCAAGCAAATGCTTTGGGACAAGAAGCATGCAGATGCTGCCAAGATGTATGAGCAAATGATATCTTCTGGTTGCAAACCTGACAAACAGACATATACACTGAAAATCAGTACAGACTGGTTTGAGGGTGCAAGGAAGGAAGAAAATATAGACGTGGCTATTGTTGAAATGCATGAAGCAGGTGTTTCTCCAGATGTGGAAACATATAACTCTATCATAAAGGCGTATAGTGATGCTGGCCTGATGGAGAAAGCCTTCTTTGCACATGTGAAGATGCTTTCTGTCCCTATTGATCCAAATTGTACAACATATTCGATATTGCTTAATCATATGTGTAACAAGGATGATAGTGATGCATTTGATAATGAAAAAGTATGGAAGATGGTAGATGTGAGAAATCTGCAGGAGCTTTTTGAACAGATGTGTAAATCTGATGCTGCTCCTGGCATTAGCACATACAAGGCACTGCTGAGGGGATTGTGTAATCAGTGTCGACTGGAGGAGGTGGAATGGCTGTTGCTAAAAATGCAGGGAAACAGCGTTCTGTTGGATGAAGACATGTCTGATTATCTACTTGGTTGCTATTGTAACTTAAAGATGTACAGGGAAGCATGCGAGCAATTTAGATCGATGGCCCATCAGAGCTTTCAGCCAGGGCTAAAGTCATGCTGCCTTCTCCTTTCTGGCCTTTGTGATAGTGGAGATCATGGGATGGCTGTATCAATTTTCAGTGATATACTTGGCTTAGGGTACAACTATGATGAGGTTGTCTGGAAACTTTTAATTGATTGCCTACATGAGAAGGGGCATACTGGGGCATGTTTAGGGATGCTTTCAGTGATGGATGATAAAAAGTGTGTTGCTAGCACTAGGACATATGCATCTTCAGTTCATTTGTTGCTGGAAACTGAATGGAGATCTTGTTTAAACGGTTCACTTGTTGTAGAAACTACTTTGTCTTGGGCTTAGCCCCGGCATGGTTACATGGGAGCATAATTTTGGATGAATTCTGCTGGCCTTGAATTTGTTGGAATCTGGTTCTTGTTGTCTCACCATCAGTTGATAAACGTGAGTTGGGTCATGGTCTGGGTCCAGGATTGGTGCAGTCTACATACTGCCATCATTCGGTATACCTACACAGTTCAGTGAACTTTCACTTATCATCTGCCTGGAGTGAAGATAGAGTTTCCAAATTCCAATACTCTATCAAATTTGGCGAAGCACTCGTGACAGCAAGCTGAATGGACTGGATGGGAGGTATCCCATATTCTCATCGCATCTACTGTCTCTTTTTTATCTGTTAGTAGCGTCAGAAGTGTGTGTGTTTCATATCATATGTTGCAATCACTGCTTTCAGAAGTTTGTTGCATGCGAATATGTGACGTAGAATTTATGGTATTAAACTAAATACTCTATGATAATTGTTCTTTCCTAAAGATTGCCACACTCAGTTGTCAATCCACATTGCTAGATCAGCACCCTGTTTAGTCCTTCACATTGATTCCTGCAAATAATTGTTTTATTTGATGAAAATACTTCTGAATGCATAGTTGAAATGTAAAAATTGTAATGCAGATGTATGGAAGACTTGAGCAACACTCTTTTGTTCCCTTCAGAACAAGGTACAAGTATGTACTTCATTCAAAGTAGCATTTTTTTGGAGCGCCGAGTGTTCTGGTACATTGACTGTAGAAGCATGTCGTTTTGCAATACCTACTTGATTCCTTTGTTGCATTGCAGCAATTATCTGGGTCTTAACATTCACTGTGTCTGAGTACCCCCCTTACCCTTAATTTGGGCAGGGAAGGAGCAGCTACCATTTGTTGTATCTACCCAATCATCTACAGAAACAACAAAAGGGTGCTTAACACTGCTAAAAATGTATGTTCTTGTTTCTTTGTTGGTTAACTTTGTCCCCCCTTGTTAATCATCCACGGAGATGAGATCGGACAAATGTTATACTTGATTAAATGTGGATCCATGCACAGTACAAAAAATGAAACTATTTCGGTGCCATGAAAATCCTTTTGGTCTCTCGTTTCGATAAAACTTCGCTTGAAATCTTGGTCCACGATCATTCCTGTTTTCCAATGCCAACTGTTTCTGTAATACTCAATTCACCATCAATTGTTCTGTGCAATAACCCAATTAGCTGTTGACATAAACTATCGGCATTGGATTGTGTTGGGTCACTGAAGATGTGTCGTCACTATTAATCCATATCGTAACTTATCTCAAATTATATGGAGAAACTTACCATATGTTGGCTTTAGATGTCAGGTTAGCTCAAAATGTGGAAATGGTTGGCGAAACAATATTGTAATGGGACACAATTGGAGATATCATCTGCCCGCTTGATAAAAAGGGAAAACGAAAGTACATTCCTTAGCAGTCTGAAGCACTCTATTGCTCTTCTGTAGAGATTACTTTGATGATGATTCAGGAGATGCATGACTTGAGTAGCTGCTTGTTTGTTCGTCAAAACGATGGGCATTCCATGGTGCCAACGCTGAGAAGTACCCCCTCTGTCCCAAATTATTTGTCTTAGATTTGTCTAAAGGCATATGTATCTAGACATGTTTTAATGTTAGATATGTCCATATCTAGAAAAATCTAAGACAAGAATTTAGGACGAAGGTAATACCTTGTAAGTAAGGCCTTGTGTGACGGGGGTTTTCAGCATATCTTACGCGGACAACGTCGTCGTTTTCTGTCATCCGGACAGCCATGACATTGCTGCCGTGCACACCCTCCTACATGTCTTTGGCAGGGCTTCTGGGCTGCACACCAACTTCAACAAATGCTTGACGACCCCGATCCAGTGCATTGACGATCACATCGCCCCGATCACCTCCGAGATGCAGTGTCCCGTGGCACACTTCCTCATCACCTACCTCGGGCTGCCCATTGCCGTCCGCAAGACCTGCTCGATGAGTTTGGAGCCGATCTTCGACAAGCTCTGCAGCAAGTTATCCACCTGGCACGCCTCCATGCTCTCTCAAGGTGATCGCCTTGCCCTCGTGCGGCATGTCCTCTGCGCCATCCCCACGCATTTCCTCACGGCCATTGCCTTCAACAAAACGGCCATCAAGAAGGTGAATTGGATCATCCATGGATTCCTTTTGGCGGGCCACAAGGAGGCCAACGGAGGCCAATGCCATGTCAACTGGCAGCGGGTGTCCCGCCCCATCTCCCTCGACGGTCTTGCATCCGTGACATCTACCGCATGGGCTTGTCTCTGCACGTTTGCTGGCTATGGCTCCAGCGCACGGACCCCTCGCGGCCATGGAGCCACCTCTCCGTACCTCACGACACCGACGTGAACGCCATCTTCCGTGCCTCCACAAGCTGTCAGCTTGGCTCGGGCGACACTTGTTGCTTCTGGACCGACCACTGGATCAACGGCAGATCCGTAGCGGAGATCGCCCCTCTCGTCTACACACTCATCCCGCGCCGCCTCCGCAAAGACCGCAGTGTGCGCGACGGCTTTCACCTACGCTCCTGGGTCCATGACATTCGAGGCGCACTTGGCCCGGCGGCCATGGTGCAATACGTCGACCTCTGGCGCCTGGTGCGCCACACGCCGCTCTCCTCCACGCCAGACGTGCTCTCCTGGCGCTGGACAGCTTCCGCCACGTACTCGGCGAGCTCTTGCTACAAGGCGCTTTTCTTTGGCACGTGCGAAGATCCTCACTGGCGTCTCACCTGCCGGCCATGGGCGCCTCTTCGCGTCAAGTTCTTCCTTTGGCTTGCCATGCAACACCGCTGCTGGAACGCGGAACGGCTCGCCCATCACGGCTTGCCGTACGAGGACACGTGCGCGCTTTGTGATCAAGAACCCGAGTCCATGCATCACCTCCTCGCGGCCTGCTCGTTCTCCTGTCAGGTTTGGCATGAGATCCTCGGCTGGGCTTGCATGGCCGCCGACCTTCCAACTGAAGACACCCCCTTCCAAACCTGGTGGTCCTCCTGCCTCGACCGCTCGTCGGCCCTCGTGCGAAAAGGCCTATCCTCCCTCATCATCCTCATGGCGTGGTGGCTTTGAAAACACCGTAACGCGTGCATCTTCGACCGAGCCACTCCTTCGCTCACCCTGATCTCCGACACCATCAAAGACGAGGCGCGCCTATGGGCAAAGGCAGGCGCCAAAGGGCTACTTAACATCATCCCTGGCGAGTAGTTGCTAGTTTAGACACCTAGGGCTGAGCAGACCCCTTGTTCTAGTTTGCTCTTACGCTCGTGCACCATGCCTTCTGCGTACATGGCCCTGTATGCGTTGTAATCTCATGCTACTTTCTCCCTCTATCAATACAAAAATACGCAGCTTGCGTATTCGTGAAAAAAATGAGATAAAAGAGCATACTAGATCTATACACGCGCTTTGCTGTGCCGCTCTTCACTGCTCTTCACTGTGACGTCTTCCTTGCACAAAACTTATTCACATGTTCTCAAATAATAACTCAAACGACATTGAAGAGAACTCTGAGATCAGTTCGAATCTTCTTTCTAATTCGCATGGAAGAAATTATGGACTCTTCTCTAATAACAAGCTCGGCTCCTATTACTGGATCGTGAGTTATCTCTATTCATCCATCGAAGTCTGCAAAAGATTAAAAAAAATCGATTTTTCTAGAAAAAAATGTTGGTTTTCTATCACTCTACATCGGCTAACATCAATAAAAAACAATCAATGGCAGTAGCTGTATGTTTCAATCGGGATTGTTAAATCTCAGTCGACTGAGACTTGTGCTATATTCATAAGATCTTGTATGGAGATCCGTGAAAATTTTCTTTTTAACCTTTTCTTTTTTCTTCTTTACATGCTAAGACTTGGTTAAGTCTGAGTTATTGAGACCTAGCCACACCTTTTCTCAATATCTCACTTCTTCCGGAGCACACAATGCATAGCAGTAACCACACACAATAGAGCAAACAAATTTAGCCCAATGTCTCTTATCTGTGAATAAATTTGCTCCAAAACTGTTTCAATATTTCTCAACAGTAGCACACAACAGCAGCACATATAAAAAAAATGATATCTTCTTTCCTCAATCTTCAGAGGCACGCAATACACGGCAGCAACAACAACAGGTCGGCAAGACGGCAACCTCCGGCGGCAGCACAAAGGCCAACAACAGCACGAAGGGACGACTGCCTGGACGCACCCGTGCATGAGCTCCAGTAGTAGAGCCAGCCGGGCCTTCCTCACCACGCCATCCTTCACCGTGCTTGTCCATGGCTCCAGCCGCCTCGACTGTGCCGGCGCTTCTCCCCGGCTCCCGGCTACTCCGCCCTCCACTGTCCGCCCAGCCAGCGTTGGCTCCCGGCTACCCCGCCGTCCACTGTCCGCCCAGCCAGTGCCGGCTCCCTTCTCCATCCCTCGTCCACCTCATCGCCAGCGCCGGCTCCCTGTGCTGCAGCATGCAACACGCCGTCGCCTTCAGCCTCTCTCTCGATCTGGAAAAATATGGGAGGGCTTGGGGTGCCCGAGAGGTAGGGAAGGTGGAGAAACACAAGGCTCCCACCGAAACCCCCTCCGCAAGGACACCCCCCCCCTCCCCACTCCCCCGGAGCGCGCCGCCGGGCAAAGGCTTGCTGGCAGGCGTCGGCGGACCTTCTTCTCCCTTCGCGCGGGGCCAATTGGCGCGGGCAGGCGCTTGGATGTATGCGCGACGCTGGGCAGGGCGCGGCGGCGCGACCACGACGGTCGTCCCGGCGACGGTGGCGGCGCGTGGGGGCTGCTGGGTTAGTGGAGTGTGCCTGCGTAGGGTGGGCGGCGTCGGGGCTGTGGTGGTCCGATCCAGATCTGGCGGGCTGCTCCTCCGACTGGCTGTTCTCGCGGGCGGCGCGGGCTGAGGCGGCGTGGTCCGGTCGTCTTCAGCGGTCCTTGGGTGCTGGAGGTGGCCGGAGCGGGGGCGTGCCATGGTGGGGTGGTCGACGGCGTCTGCGGCTGGGCTGGCCTCTTCCAGTGGTGCAGGTCAGTACGGCGGCACAAGGCTCCCTCTAGGGGTCCCGACATGGATGTGGGCTGCCACGGTGTGGTGGTGGCTCATGGCGGTGGTTTGGGTCGTTCACGGCGGCGGATGGACATCTCTGGCGTCGGCCCGTCGGTGTACCGCATGTGTCGACCTTCAATCCTTCTTCTCAGTCGTTCGTCCGCTATCTTCGTCGATGGTTGGCCCTCCCCCAACTATGGTCCATCACTTGTCTCGCACCCGGCAGTAGGACCGAGCTCGTTTCGCGCCCAGCAGTAGGACTGACCTTGTTTTGCGTCCGGCAGCAGAACCGAGGTCATCTCGCGCCCGGTGCCGCAGGACGGGGCGATGGAGACCAGTTTTGGCCGGCCTATTGGGTCTCGGCACTGCGGCAGCCTAGGGGTGCGAAAGGCGGGTCCTTTCCGCTCGTGTCTTTGGTTGGGGTAGCGGCGGATCTTAGGTGAGGTGGTGTCCAGGTATTGGATGCCGAGGCGGCGGCCTTGGTGGTGGGTCCGCGAGGCTCATGTGCAGAGCCCGTGGCTTTGGTGCTGCCCGGTTGCCATGGCCGTGTGGGCGGCGTGGTATTCGAGGTGTGGCGTTTGGTGGCGGTGAATGGTGGTCGGGGTGAAAACCTGCTCTATCTTCGGACGGACCAGCGGCGACGAAACTCGTTCCCTTCTTGAAGGCGTCGTCGTAGTTCTCATTGCCCGTCGTGTTGCTTCAGGTGGTAGTCTTATGATGGCGACCCAATCTTTCAATGAGAGTGGGGATTGATGGGAACGTTGCATGGAAAACAAAAAAGTTCTACGCACACGCAAGATCTATCCATGGAGATGTATAGCTACGATAGGGGGAGAGCATCTACATACCCTTGTAGATCTCTAAGCGGAAGCGTTTATAAACGCGGTTGATGTAGTCGTACACCTTCACGATTTGTCACGATCAAGTACCGAACAAACGACACCTCCGCGTTCAGCACACGTTCAGCTCGATGATGTCATCGCCTTCTCGATCCACCAAGAGAGGCGAAGTAGTAGATGAGTTCTAGCAACACGACGGTGTGGTGACGGTGGTGGTGAAGAACAATCTCCGCAGGGCTTCACAAGCATAACAGAAACTATGACGAAGGATAAACTAGAGGGGGTGGAGTTGCCGACACACGGCTTGGTGAATATTAATGTGTTTCGGGTGCTAGCCATGCCCCTCTATTTATATGTTGAGCCCTGGGGTCGTTTCTTGGAGAAAGAGCCTCCTCAAAGTCGGTTTAGCCCGCAAGGCAAGAGTCCTTCTCAGACTCCAGGACCAGACGCCAGGGTCTTTGGCGTCTGGCCCCCGGCCTTCGCAAAACTTCCTTTTGCACCTTCCTAAAAAACCCGTGGGCTTTACCCCTTGGCCCAAATAAAGTGTTCTCGCACCAAAACATTTCGGGAAACATCTGAAACCCCTTGCATTGAATTTCGGAACCCTTTCGGAGACCAAACACTATTATCCCACATACTAATCTTTACCTCCGGACTATTCCGGAGCTCTTCGTCATGTCCGTGATCTCATCCAGGACCCCGAACAATATTCGGTCATCAACATACATAACTCATAATACTATATTGTCAATGAAAGTTAAGCCTGCAGACTCTACGGGTTCGAGAATGATGTAGGCATGACCGAGACGCTTCTCCATTCAATTACCAATAGCGGGACCTGGACGCCCATATTGGTTCCTACATATTCTATGAAGATCTTTTATCGGTCGAACCTTTATGACAACATACGTAATTCCCTTTGTCTGGCGGTATGTTACTTACCCGAGATTCGATCGTCAGTATCTTCATACCAAGTTCAACATCGTTACCGGCAAGTCTCTTTACTCATTCTGTAATACATCATCTCGTAACTAACTCCTTAGTCACTTTGTTTGCAAGCTTCTTGTGATGCTATATTACCGTGAGGGCCTAGAGATACCTCTCTGATACACGGAGTGACAAATCCCAATCTCGATCCATGCCAACTCAACATACACCTTTGGAGATACCTGTAGAGCATCTTTATGATCACCCAGTTATATTGTGATGTTTTATAACACACAAGGTATCCCTTCGGTATCCGGGAGTTGCATAATCTCATGGTCGAAGGAATATGTATACGACATTAAGAAAGCAATAGCAATAAACTGAACGATCATATGCTATGCTAACGGATGGGTCTTGTCCATCACATCATTCTCCTAATGATGTGATTCCGTTATCAAGTGACAATACATGTCTATGGTCAGGAAACGTTAACCATCTTTTGATCAACGAGCTAGTCTAGTAGAGGCTCACTAGGGACACGATATTTGTTTATGTATCCACACATGTATTTAAGTTTTCGGTCAATACAATTCTAGCATGAATAATAAACCTATATCATGAATAAGGAAAATATAGTAATAACGACTTTATTATTGCCTCTAGGGCATATTTTCACCAGTCTCCCACTTGCACAAGAGTCACTAATCTAGTTCACATCGCCATGTGATTAACATCCATAGTTCACATCGCCATGTGATTAACACCCAAAGAGTACTAAGGTGTGATCATGTTTTGCTTGTGAGAGAGGTTTTAGTCAACGGGTCCGCAACATTCAGATCCGTGTGTACTTTGCAAATATCTATGTCTACAATGATCTGCATAGAGCTACTCTAGCTAATTGCTCCCACGTTCAATACATATCCAGATTAAGACTCGGAGTCATCCAGATCAGTGTCGAAGCTAGCATCGATGTAACCCTTTACGATGAGCTCTTCGTCACCTCCATAAATGAGAAACATATCCTTGGTCCTTTTTAGGTACTTCAGGATATTCTTGACCAATGTCCAGTGATCCACTCTTGGATTACTTTGGTACCTCCCTGCCAAACTTATGGTAAGGCACACATGTGGTCTGGTACACAACATGGTATACTTTATAGAACCTATGGCTGAGGCATAGGGAATGACTTCCATTCTCTCTCTATCTTCTGCTGTGGTCGGGTTTTGAGTCTTACTCAATTTCATACCTTGCAACACATGCAAGAACCCTTTCTTTGACTGGTCAATTTTGAACTTCTTCAAAACTTTATCAAGGCATGTGCTTTGTGAAGGTCCTATTAAACGTCTCGATCTATCCTTATAGATCTTGATGCCCAATATATAAGCAGCTTCACCGAGGTCTTTCATTGATTTTTTTATTCAAGTATCCTTTTATGCTATCCAAAAATTCTATATCATTTCCAATCAATAATATGTCATCTACATATAATATCAGAAATGCTACAGAGCCACCACTCACTTTCTTGTAAATACAGGCTTCACCGTAAGTCTGTATAAAACCATATGCTTTGATCACATCATCGAAGTATATACTCCAACTCTGAGATGCTTGCACCAGTCCATAAATGGATCGCTGGAGCTTGCACACTTTGTTAACACCTTTAGGATCGACAAAACCTTCTGGTTGCATCATATAGAATTCTTCTTTAAGAAACCCATTAATGAATGCAGTTTTGACATCCATTTGCTAGATTTCATAATCATAAAATGCAGCAATTTCTAACATGATTTGCATAGACTTAAGCATCGCTATGGGTGAGAAAGTCTCATCGTAGTCAACCCCTTGAACTTGTCGAAAACCTTTCGCGACAATTCGAGCTTTATAGACAGTGATAGTACCATCAGCGTCTGTCTTCTTCTAGAAGATCCATTTATTCTCAATGGCTTGCCGATCATCGGGAAAGTCTACCAAAGTCCATACTTTGTTCTCATACATGGATCCTATCTCAGATTTCATGGCCTCAAGCCATTTGTCGGAATCTGGGCTCATCATAGCTTCTTCATAGTTCGTAGGTTCGCCGTTATCTAACAACATGACTTCTAGGACAGGATTGCCGTACCACTCTTGTGCAGTACATGATCCGGTTGACCTACGAGGTTCAGTAGTAACTTGATCCAAAGTTTTATGATCATCATCATCAGCTTCCTCTCTAGTTGGTGTAGGCATCACAAGAACGGTTTTCTCTGATGTGCTACTTTCCAATTCGAGAGAAGGTACAATTACCTCATCAAGTTCTACTTTCCTACCACTCACTTCTTTCGAGAGAAACTCCTTCTCTAGAAATGACCCATTCTTAGCAACAAAGATCTTGCCTTCGGATCTGTGGTAGAAGGTGTACCCAATAGTTTCTTTAGGGTGTCCTATGAAGACACACTTCTCCGATTTGGGTCTGAGCCTATCAGGCTGAAGCCATTTGACATAAGTGTCGCATCCACAAACTTTAAGAAATGACAGCCTAGGTTTCTTGTCAAACCATAGTTCATATGGTGTCATCTCAACGGATTTAGACGGTGCCCTATTTAACGTGAATGCGGCTGTCTCTAATGCATAACCCCAAAATGATAAAGGCAAATCGGTAAGAGACATCATAGAACACACAATATCTAATAAAGCACTGTTACGACGTTCGGACACACCATTACACTGTGGTGTTCCAGGTGGTGTGAGTTGTGAGACAATTGCACATTGTTTTAAATGAAGGCCAAACTCGTAAATCAAATATTCGCCTCTGCGATCAGATCGTATAAACTTTATTTTCTTGTTACGATGATTCTCTACTTCACTCTGAAATTCTTTAAACTTTTCAAATGTTTCAGACATGTGTTTCATCAAGTAGATATACCTACTCAAATCATCTGTGAAGGTTAGAAAATAACGATATCTGCCGCGTGCCTCAACACTCATCGGACCGCATACATCGGTATGTATTATTTCCAATAAATCATTAGCTCTCTATTGTTCCAGAAAATAGAGTTTTAGTCATCTTACCCATGAGGCATGGTTCGCAAGTATCAAATGATTCATAATCAAGTGATTCCAAAAGTCCATCCGCATGGAGTGAATAGAGGTGAAGGTGTCCCGATGTTTTGATGAGATAGCTATCGTTTTCTGTGGAAGTCGACTTTAACGATCCGACTACGAACATGCGAAGACGTCGCGCCTTAGCAGTCGCTAAACCAACTTTCGAGGGGTTATTGACCACGTCGGTGCACGATCAAACTGACCACGAGGGTCTATTTCCTGCGAGCAACCAAAGAACAAGCAGGAATCTGAGATTGCAATTTGGATATTGCGAATAAAAGAGGAAAACTTTATTAATGAAGGTGGGGTTCTGTGACGTCTTGGTCTGGTTGTTGGACACAAACAAAGTACACGAAGTTGCAACTTTAGTGAACTTTTAATCTAAACAAAATCCAAAGTCTAAACGATGCCCTAAGGGCTGTATATATGGAGGAGAGAGGGGGAATTTTGTGGCCCTTGGAGGAGGGGTCCAAAACTAACCCTAACTCTTGTTTCCCCACACATACGGACTCTAAAAACAACCTATAATCAAGTATTTCGAAATTACATGGGCCTGGCCCAAAAATAAGGTGACGCAGCACCTAGAATAGCCTCTGTATGAAATTTATGAAGTGGCATCTTGTATATTTCCTCCAAGGCTTCATGCACTCATTATGGTGGCTTCAAAGTCCTGGAATCATCACTTGTAACTCCGTTCTTGTTCCCCTTGCGCATGCCATCATCTCCATGCTTGAACTTGCTCCAAGGTTCATCTTTCTTGTCCAAGCTAGGCCCTTCATTTGTAAGAAAAACAAATGTATCCAATTTAGGCAGCATCATATTCTCATGAACATTAGAATCGTTACCAAGAAAGGAAAGTACATGGTAATTCAATTGGCGTGCGCGAGCTCTAGTAATTGGTCCAGTATGTATAGCAGCAGGGGTTGTGGGTGTAACAATGTTATTGATGTCCTCATCATCCTCCCCCTTCTTGAAATGAAGTCGTCCTCGACGGAAGCTCATCTTCCTCACCCAAATAAGGCTTCAACTCTGCAATGTTAAAAGTGTGACTAACCCCAAAATCTGCAGGCAGCTCAAGTTTATATGCATTATCATTTATTTTCTCTAACACCTTAAAAGGACCATCGGCACGTGGCATTAGTTTTGATTTGCGCAAATTAGGAAATCTATACTTACGCAAATGTAACCAAACAAGATCTCCAGGTGCAAATAGAACATGTTTTCTACCCTTATCTCCACCAAGTTTATATTTAGCATTCATACGCTCAAGGTTTTCCTTAGTTAACTCATGCATTTTTGAAATCAATTCAGCACGTTCTTTAGCATCAAAATTAACCTTCTCCGAAGATGGAAGAGGCAACAAATCAATAGGTGCACGAGGTAGGAAACCATACACAATTTCAAAAGGGCACATCTTAGTAGTAGAATGCAATGAACGATTATAAGAAGATTCAATATGAGGCAAGCATTCTTCCCACATTTTCTTATTATTCTTCAAAACAGCCCTAAGCATAGTAGACAATGTTCTATTGACTACTTTAGTTTGTCCATCAGTTTGGGGTGACAAGTAGTACTAAAAAGCAGTTTAGTCCCCAACTTAGCCCATAAACATCTTCAAAAATGGCTAAGAAATTTAGTATCATGATATGCAACAATAGTATTTGGCACATCATGCAAGCGAATAATTTCACGAAAGAACAAATCGGCAACATTAACAGCATCATCGCTTTTTATGACATGGTATAAAGTATGCCATTTTAGAGAATCTATCCATGACAACAAATATGCTATCCCTCCCCTTCTTTGTTTGAGGTAAACCTAAAACAAAGTCCATAGATATATCCTCCCAAGGAACACTAGGTACAGGCAAAGGTATATATAAACCATAAGAATTGAGTCGTGACTTAGCTTTTTGACATGTAGTGCAGTGAGCAACAAAATGCTCAACATCCCGTCTCATCTTTGGCGAAAATAAATGTGTAGCAAGTACGTCCTCCGTCTTCTTCACGCCAACGTGTCTCATTAATCCTCCTACATGCGCCTCCTGCAACAACAAAAGACGAACGGAGCTAGTTGTAATGCATAGCTTGTTAGCACGGAACACAAATCCATCATTAACGACGAACTTGTTCCACGTTCTTCCATATTTACAATTCTGCATTACATCTTTAAAATCAACATCATGCACATATTGATCATTGATGGTCTCCAGACCAAATATTTTGAAGTCAAGTTGTGAAAGCATAGTATAGTGACGAGACAATGCATCAGCAATAAAATTTTCTTTACCCTTCTTGTGTTTAATGACATAAGGGATAGTCTCAATGAATTCAACCCATTTAGCATGTCTACGATTCAGTTTAGCTTGACTTTTAATATGTTTCAATGATTCATGATCAGAATGTATAAAAAATTCATTGGGCCATAAATAATGTTGCCATGTTTCTAAAGTCCGAACAAGAGCATATAATTCTTTATCATAAGTAGAATAATTCAGATTAGGCCCACTCAATTTTTCAGAAAAGTATGCAACAGGTTTGCCATCTTGTAATAACACACCTCCTAATCCAATTCCACTAGCATCACATTCAAGCTCAAAAGTCTTATTAAAATCGTGAAGTTAGTGTCGGATTCAGGGCTCCGCAGACCCTTGAGGTTCGAACACTGGGGTGCGTACGAAGAACTCCTACTCCCTGACCTGTCGGCCCAACGATTCCACAGCTTGACTCGATGAACCCAAAGAACGAGAAACGCAGAGATTTATCCTGGTTTGGGCCACCTTGCGGTGTAATACCCTACTCCAGCTTTGTGGTGGATTGCCTCGAGGGGATGAGGATTAACTAGTACAGTGGATGAACAACCTCAAGAGGTGAGGTGTTCTTGAGCTCAACTAGCTAGTGGGTGAGAAGGTGGTCTGAATGATCCCCCCTATGGTGTGGCTAAGTCCTATTTATAGTGGCCTTGGCCCTCTTTCCAAATGTTAGGCGGGAAGGGATCCCACAACGGCCAATTTCGAAGGAAGACAACTAGTACAAGTTATCTGACAAAAGTAGTCTTCGCCTGCAAAAGGATCTGGTAGTGACGCTGTCGTGGGCTGCATGATGACCTCCGTCCTGCCATCCCGGCGGTCTTGGTCTTGTTGCACCAATATGGAAACCTTTTCTTGAGTCCTCAGGACTCCGCGCCTGTGCTTGCCTCCTTAGCACCAAAGAGGAAACTAGTACACTGCGCCCGCTGGCGCTCGCCTGGCCTTGGTCATCATGGCTCAGTCATGTGAGCCTCGCAAGGTGCGCCGTGCATAGATATCTCCATAACTCGGGAGCCATCCTAGTGAGACCGCCCCCAGGAAGATCTTGGCGTCGCCCGCCTCACGAGGCTTGGCCCCTCGCGAGGGTCCTATGTTGTTGCTGCTGAACTGGGCCATACCAGGCCGTCGATGGAGCCACGCCACGGGCCGCAGGCAGGCAAATTTGGGCACCCCCGGTCCCAGAATGCCGACAGTAGCCCCTGGGCCCAAGGCGCGCTCGAACTTGGCTTTGAGGCGAAGCCAAAGGGCAAGTGCAGAGCGCCGCGGGCCGCAACCGCCTGCGGCCTCGGTCAATGCGTGGCGATTGATGGGACGTGGGCGTCTCCGCTTCCCCACGCTGCCTCGGCAACTGTCCGACTTGACGAGACACCACCGCATGCAGAGGAAAATAATCATTACGTGCCATCATGCTGACCGGTGGTTCGCGTCCTCTTGGCTATAAATGAGGGAAGGGGCAGAGCCCCCCTCACTCATCTCTGTCTTCTCGCAGTACACTCCTTCTTCTTCCTTCTCGCCTTGCCGCCTTGCCGCAGCCCCCATGGCGCCAACGAAGAGGTTCTCGGTTGCGGAGAAGGGGAAGGCTCGCCAGGAGGGGCCAGGCTCACCGCCGCCCAAGAGGGGGCGGGGCCGACCTCGCAAGCACGACGCAACCCCTGTTGTGGCTCCTCGGGGGCGCGGGCGTACTCCTTCGGGGACCGGTGTCCTTCTCGGTGGCCGCAGTGGTACTTCCTCTCTGGCGGGGGCCACTCGAGGCGGGGAAACCCTTGCACCGAGCGGAGGCGTGTCGAGATTGCCCGGCCTCCTCGGCCGCTATCGGTGTCAAAACCGGCGGATCTCGGGTAGGGGGTCCTGAACTGTGAGTCTGGGATCGATGGTAACAGGAGACGGGGGACACAATGTTTACCCAGGTTCGGGCCCTCTCTATGGAGGTAATACCCTACTTCTTGCTTGATTGATCTTGATGAATATGAGTATTACAAGAGTTGATCTACCACGAGATCGTAATGACTAAACCCTAAAAGTCTAGCCTGACTATAATTATGAGGATGTATCTATGGACCTAGCCTTCTGGTTTATATAGACACATGAGGGATCCAAGGTTACACAAGGTCGGTTACAGAGAAAGGAATCTTCATATTTGGCCGCCAAGCTTGCCTTCCACACCAAGGAGAGTCCCATCCAGACACAGGCAGAGTCTTCGGTCTTTGTATTTTCACGGCCCATCAGTCCGGCCCATATCCAATAGATCGGACACCCGAGGACCCCTTAGTCCAGGACTCCCTCAGTAGCCCCTGAACCAGGCTTCAATCATGAGGTGTCCGGCGCGCAGATTGTCTTCGGCATTTCAAGGCGGGTTTCCCTTTCCGAATACTCCAAGATAGTCTTCAGATAAAATGAATGTGTCCGGATCTGCAACACAAGTACCACACACGACTGCAGAGAATATAATATTTCATGAGTCCCGTCTGCTGACAACTTTCTATAAAATGACATCACGTTTGTTCGCTTGTTATTTCGAACCGTTTCCTGTTCCATGTTTCAAGGCGTGGTTTTTATTGGCACGTTCTGTCGAAGCAGAGATCGTGTCCCCTTATTGCGGGATCCTCATTAATACGAGCGTGGGTAACCCAACCGTTCCACTGGAAATATTCCTTGGGAATAGGCAGGTTTTTAGGCTTAGGAGGAGGCGTTCAATACCTGCTGCCTTTATAAAGGAACCAAGGGCCGTCCTTTTATGCCAAGCCTCTCGTCAACCTTTCCAACCTTGAGTTCTAGCACCCAAGGTTCGACTTCGTTGCTTCAAGCTTCCCCATCATGTCCGGACCCAACCCTCAAGGCCGATGGGTGGCTTCCTCCGTCACAGAGGAGGATATTGCAAAGCTTTAGGCGGCCAGATACCTGACCGCGGAGATCCACCACAGGCTCCCTGCTCAAGGACAGATTATTCTGACCCCCAGATCTAGCGAGAGGGTTGTATTCATCTATGACTTCCTCCGAGGGCTAGGGTTCGCTCTCCACCCCTTTGTCTGGGGGGCTAATGTTTTATTACAGACTAGATTTTCACGATCTAGCTCTGGATTCTTTCCTTCACGTCTCGGCATTTATTGTCACGTGTGAGGCCTTTCTCCGAATCCCCCCACACTTCGACTTATGGCTCAAGACCTTTGGTGTGAAGCCAAAGGTAGTCGACGGGGAACAGGTGGAGTGCGGCGGTGCTATAGTAAGCCAGCTTACCAACACTCCCTGGCCAAAATGCTCTTTCATCGAAACTTCCAATCAATGGCAGCGAGAGTGGTTTTACGTTATGGAACCCCGTAGCACCAAGTGGGCAGCTACACCTGCGTTCCGTTCCGGCCCTCCGTTACAGCTTGCATCATGGGTCAATAAGGGGCTGGACTGGGGATCAGTTGATGAAGTGCAGACTCTACATAGCCGCATCCGAACCCTCCTCGAGAGGGACATCGATCTTGTCAACGTGATTCAAGTAATGCTGATCCGCCGAATCCTGCCATGCTAGCATAGGCCTCTCCACATGTGGGAGTTCAATCCGGAAGGGCCATGAACCATCCAACACTTCTTCGGCGCTACGCACAAAGGGATGTGGAAGATGTTTTTTGGGAAACGAAAACATTGGCCGGACACCACTAAAGACGTCGGCCTTGACTGCAACCGTCCAGATACCCCGGCAAGCACTTGTCTTTCGAACACTTTGTAGTTAAGTATATCGTAATACGTTACCGAACAAACCATCTTTTTTCAGGGTTGGATAAAGAAAGCGGAACTAATTAGGTGTCCGGCCCCCTTCCCGAAGCCTCAGCGGATCCCGTATTAACAAGGATGCTGGCCCCGTCACCATACCAGATGTCTGCGAAGGAGGACAAGACGGAGAGCGGGAGGACCAAAGATGGCCTCCATCCCAAAGATATCTTAGATGCCGTGTCCGGGGAGATGAAAATCCCATCGCCCGAAGGCAAAAGTAAAGGAGAAACCAACATTCATTCCCCCTATGGTAAGAAAAGGGCCGTCTCCGAAGATTGGGAAGAAAAGGCTCCCAAGCGAGGCAAGATGCCCCTGTCGGGCGGCTCGGGCTTGAAGGACGACATTATCGCCCAGTCCTCTAGTGAGGCCAAGCCTAAATCGTAAGCGAACAAGGGTGTTTTACACATACCCTGTTCCTCTCCTGTGACCAGGGTAACATCTAAAATGTATGCTTTTTGCAGCTCGGCACACAATCTTTCTCAACAATCATCTTCCTCGGGAGATCTTCTCCCAGAGATGATGGAAAGCGAGACGCCTCCACCAGTCTCCTCTCCCAATAAGGCAGATGACTTCGAGGTGTCATCCCGGAGGGTCTCTCCTGATCTGCAAGTGATGGAGGGGTGACGAAAACACGAACCGAAGATGATACTTTGGTAGCCCAGGGTCCAGGGACCAACAATAAAGGCCCCGGACTGTCCGGCTTCCAGTCGGAGACAACTCTAGGGGCGAATGAACGGATCCCTTTGAAGGGGGGCCGTGCTGCTATGGCTGCTTCCGAAGACCCAGAAACGCCGGATATATTGACAAACATGCTGCGACAGGCGTCCGTCTCCGAAGACTATCGTACCTTGGTGGGTACGGTGGTTAAAAAGGTCCTATCCACGAAAAGCGGATTGAATGAGGCCTTCACGAGCCTGCTAAGAGGTTTCGAGGTTTGTGCTGTAATGCTTTCAATTGTGTTTTATTCACAAAATACTCCTACGTATAGATAGTATCCCCTGAGACTCTGATAGGCTTCCCAAGGGAGGCAATCAGAGAATCAAAAATATTTATCCAGGAAATAATCTGACTACTTGGAACACATGCTATTACCTCCCCTGCAACCGCCCGACCCGCGGAGGTTGCGGGTCTACAGTGGAAGATTGATGAGGCGGATGATGACATCACACTGATCAAAGGCGTCTTGACGAGGCGCAATGTATGTTTTCGGGTTAGCCAGTACATTTATGCATGATAACATGAGCATGAAGCTGGAATTGTATACTGAGACATGCATAGGTACAGATGGTGCTGCTGCAGTGAAGGCCCTTCGGGCTGAGCTTGTCCTTGCCAAGGAACAAACCCGGATGAGTAATTTGGCTTCCCATAAGGCGGCTGAAGAGTTAAACTGAACAGGCTGTTCGGCGCCAGTGTGAGGAAAGAATTACTACCATGGCACGCAAGCTGGAGGAGACCACCGTCTAGTACAAATTCCTTGAGAAGGATAACAAGGCCAAAGCAGCTAATCTCGACAAGGCCTTACAAGAGGCGAAAGAAGCACGGTCTGAGTCTAGAGCGGCTCGGGAAGAGATCCGGCAAGCTGGGGAGATAGCGGCTGGTAAGCCTTTCTTATTACAGACGAAGTTCAGTGATCCAAAGTATTCCCCGCTTAACCAAATGTGGAGTTCTCCGGACACCTTTTTGGACCTGCCGAAGAGTGCCTCCGACGCGTCGCGATTTTATCAAGTGCAGGAAGGGTGTGCCACAGAGAAGCTTTTTTGGTCATAGTTCGACGCGCCAAAGCATCACTTGTTACTAAATGAGCAGATGGCCCAGTGGGCCGAGCTCCAAAGGATATCTGGTTCCGCCATGAAGGACGTCATAGCCCGGTTGTGGCCTACTGAGCCCATTCCGAATAGTTACTTCAGTTTGGTGCAGCGGCTTGTGGATGCGGTGCCGCGTATCGACACCGTTAAGCGTTCAACATGCATTGAAGGTGCACGGATGGCCTTTGCCCATGTCAAAACATACTGGGCCAAGATGAAGGCCACTGACGTTGCAGCGAGGAGTCCCCTCAAGGGTAAGGACCATCACGCACCCAAACATTATTTCAAGGACGTCTTAGAGGGTGCCCACTTGATAGAGGGTCAGTGCTCGAAAGATATGATATTTGAATGAAATGTATTAAATTGTAAGAGACAATATGGTGATAATATTATGATTTTTGCTTAAAAGCTTTTGGTTCATCCTATGCGGCCGTTTTCGCATAATCTGAAAGTTTTCCAGTCGCCGGCTTCATCCACCACGTGGGAAATACGGGGGTGTTTGGAAAAGCACATGATCACTCTTAACCCAACGTCTTGGTCCATGAAGGAGGTGTCAATGCGGTGAACGAGGCAATCGGACTATAGGGCGTTAACACTTTCACTTAGCCATAGGAGTTTTATGGTGGGTCTACGATATAAACCCTGGTATGTACGCTGTTATTATCCCAATGTGGTGCATTTACATGTATGACCTAAAGAAAGGTCCTTCGTGTAATATAGGGGAATCGCGAAAGATTCTGATAAGTCGTCGAGTGGTTGACCAGCTCTCGCCGCATCATGACAGTCAGTTTTTGGCTTTCTCTACTGAGGTGCTCACCTGGGTAAACCAGGGCACAATCACAGTAGTTCTCCCTTTACTACCTTAGCCGATAGAGCGGAACGCAAGGTAGCAAACACAGGAGCCGGACAACCAAACTATTGACCCAAGACATGATTCAGAGCTGATGCATATAAGGCAAAACTCGCGACGCTGAAGTTTGCTGTAAAGCTATTCGGACTGATTGGCAATTTAATTTGGTCCCATATCGAGCCCCTGGCGGGGCGTGTGAAATAACACAAGGAGCAAAATTCAGTTTTTTTAGAGAAAAGTGAATACGGGGTATAGATTATATTCACTAGAACTTGAGTGACATGCCAATCATTGTTATGTATATAATAACGCCACGACTCTGGCTATTTGACATGCCAAGGGTCGACAGCTGAGGTAGAAGGCACTTTATAGGCTCGCAAAATAGAGAGTATGGTCTAAAAAGTTGTTTTGGACCTCCTGCCGCACGTCTGCGCCGCCTTTCGTCAATGAAGGGGATCCTTAAAGGGAGTAACTTTTGGATGAATGTACAAACCGGAACTCCGATGGACTCGGTGCGATGACCAACCTACGAGTCACCTATGATAAAGGATAATGAAAAAGAAAAAGTGGTCAGAAAAGAATTGAAAAGAGGAGGGTTATAGAAGTACTTGTAGGCCCGTCCGTATTATGCCACCGCCGATGCCCATGGTATTTTAAGTGCATAGTTATGTATGCGCATGAAAGTGCGTTATATCGACTAGAGGGGGGTGATAGGCGATTTTTATGAATTCTTCACTAAGGAATTTGCCGGTGAGGAAATTCCTTAGTGAAGAACTACTAGTAGCGAAATAAGTACTCAGAAGTAAACATAACTGAAGACAAGCATGGTCATCATGATGAAATGAAGACAAGCACATAGTACTGAAAGCGTAATCAGATGATAACACAGGATGAAGACAAACAGACTGAAGAAATTGAACTGAGGAAATTGAGAAAGTCTTCAGTCAAAGTCTTCAAACACAGATATGAACAAGCACACAACACAATTATGAGGAAATGAAAGAGTTGAGGAAATAGAACCAGTAAGCTTGGTGAAGACAATGATTTGGTAGACCAGTTCCAACTGCTGTCTCAGTTGTACGTCTGGTTGGAGCGGCTGAGTATTTAAACTCGAGGACACACAGTCCCGGACACCCAGTCCTGAGATGCAGCTCAGGACACCAAGTCCTCACCGTATTCTCCTTGAGCTAAGGTCACACAGACCTCGCCCAATCACTCGTGGTAAGTCTTCAGGCGACTTCCAAACCTTCACAAACTTGGTCACTCGGCGATCCACAATTCCTCTTGGATGCTCTAGACCATGACGCCTAACCATCTGGAAGAAGCACAGTCTTCAAAGGTAACAAGCATCGGATCCTCGCAGGATCAATCTCTTCATTGATGCTCAATCACTTGGGGTTTGTAGGTGTTTGGGTTTGGGTTTTTCCTTACTTGATGATTTTCGCTCAAAGTCCTCGGAGGATGGGTTGCTCTCAAATGACAAGTGTCAGTTTCTCTCGGAGCAGCCAACCAGCTAGTGGTTGTAGGGGGCGGCTATTTATAGCCTAGGGAGCAGCCCGACATGATAAGACATAAATGCCCTTCAATGATGTGACTGTTAGATGGATAGATATTTTGGGACAGCTGGCGCATAGCACAACAACGGTCGGAATTTTGAGTAGCAAAATCCTCAGGGCTATCATGTTCCTCACTGTGTAGGCAATCCGCACTGGCGAATTCCTAACTCCTCAGTCAGGACAAATTCCTCAAAGACTAGAAGAACTTCGTCTCTGTCGCTGAAGAATATGACTGGACTGTATGAGATTTCCAATGGCTTCACTCGAAGGGATTGGTAGGTGTAGGATTTTGAGTTGAGCATCACATGGAAATTTTTCCTTAGTATTTCCTCGACCCCCTTTAACAGTATGGTGTTTCCTATGACTCAAGAAAGAGAAAATGACACTACAAAAACAAAAGTCTTCACGCTTCATGTTCCTCGAATGAATACCAAGTCTTCACACCAATTTCTTCACTTTCAAAGTCTTCAGAAAGTCTTCATAGATTCAAAGTCTTCAGTCGAAGAACTTCATTTTTAGGGGTCGACTTTCTCTGTAAATATCAAACTCCTCATAGACTTATAGACCTGTGTACACTCACAAACGCATTAGTCCCTTAACCTATAAGTCTTCAATACACCAAAATCACTAAGGGGCACTAGATGCACTTACAATCTCCCCCTTTTTGGTGATTGATGACAGTATAGGTTAAGTTTTCAACGGGATAAACATATGAAGTGTAAGTACTGATATTGAGGAATTTGATTGCAAGATATAGAAGAACTCCCCTTGAAGATGTGCATAGTGAGGAATTTGCTTTTGAAGCAATGCACACTTGAAGAGTTGATTCAAGGAGATCTCCCCCTATATCGTGTAATTCATACACGCATTTGACATATAACAGAGAAGAATTTGAAATGCATGATGAAATATGGTGACTGATGTAATTCAACATGCGTGCATTAGCATATATGAGGAATAAGCATGCAGAAAAACATATCAGAAGTATCAGAGCACCATCGGGTTTAAGTTTACAACTCGATTCGATAAAGTCTCAGAAGAACGATAGTTGTAACCTAACACAAAAAATGCCCATATAGAAAGACCCGCTTGAAGACTAACTCAAAATTCTCCCCCTTTGTCATCAAATGACCAAAAGGATCGAATATGAGGACTAATGCCCCTGAAGAATATCAAGTTGATGAAGGAGCGCCAACGTTGTTGGGGTCGTTTGTTGTAGTAGGGCCTGCCGCAGTGTCGTCCAAGTCTTCATTCTCATCAGTGTCGTGCGATGAAGAAAATGAGCTGGCCACCAGAGAAGGAACCTTGACCTTCTTGAATTTCTTCGGTGGAGGTGCAGACCAGTCAAAATCTTCCTTGAGACCCATTTTCTTCAGATCGTCTTCACCATACAGATGTGACACTATTGCCCAGGTGCGACCGAAAACTTCATGGAGGTAGTAATGGTTTTTCTTCACTGCATTGTGTGTAGTAGTCATGTTGTGAAGAAATGAACCAAACTGACGCTTAACCCATTTATGATTTCGATCCACCTTCTGGTGAAGACTAAGCAGAAGCTCACGATCAGTCATCACATGAGGAGCAGTGGCTTGAGGAGTAGACTTGGGTGCATTGGCAGAGTCATGTGTGGCAGAGTCATCATTGGTGGAATAAGAGGCAGCTTTGCGGAACTGACCATCCAATGGACGAATGCCTTCATCTATAACAGCTGGTGCCTTGCCCTTTTCATCAACTGACGAATAGGTCTGCTTGAGGACTTCAATCGGGGGCAAGTAGCTGAGATGATTCTGAAAATCAGCTTTGTAGTTGAGTGAAGACCTTGTCCTAAGGAATCTCATAATCCAAGGTGTATAAGGCTTCAGCTCAAACGGAGACAGTGCAACATTTTCCAGAGTCCTCATGAAGAAATCGTGATAATTGACAGGAATGCCATGAACGATGTTGAATACCAGATTCTTCATGATGCCAACAATTTCCTCATCAGACGAGTCGTGGCCTTTGATAGGACTCATTGTCCTCGTAAGAATACGATAGACAGTTCTGGGCACATAAAGTAATTCCTTCACGAGGAGTTTGGTTCTTGGTGCCTGACCTGGCTTCAAAGGTTTCATCAGAACCTGCATGTAGTGATTTGTAAGCTCAGGTTCATTGTAGATGCAACGAGCTTCTTCAAGGGGAGGACTGAGTAGTAAGGCACAAAGCAATTCAGAAGCTGATGCAGTGTAGTGAGTGTTTTCAGACATCCAGTCCAGCACCCATGAATTCACATCTTCAGAATCTCCTGTGATGTGCAACGTCGCATAAAATTGAAGAATCAGTTCTTCATTCCAATCACAGATGTCAGAGCAAAAATTTAACAGTGCAGCGTCGTGAAGAACACTGAGGACTGGTGCGAAGCACGACAGAGATTCCATATCCACGTGAGGAATGTGCTCATGGTAGAAAATTTTCTCTTTGTTGAACAGCACTGAGGAATAGAAATTGACTTGACTAGCAGTCCAGAAATGCCTCTTCCTAATGCGAGCAGAGTTATAAGGGTTGTAGTCTTCGAAGAATACATGCTCGTCGAAGAAATCATCAGCCTTGAACTTTTGCTTGCGTGAGAATGGATCCTTTGGCTTGGGCAGAGGAGTGTCAGTGAGTTGCATCACGACCTCAGGAATCGCAATCTCAGGTTCTTCAGGCTGAGGAATTTCTGGTTCCTCTTCAGTGGCAGTCTGTGTCTTCATATGTTCAGCAGCAGCAGTTTCTTCAGCACTAGTGGCTGGAATTTCTTCACGCACAGATGAAGTGGGGTGAGTTTCTTCAAAGCCCATTTGAATAGTTTGTGCAGGTGACTGAGGTATTTGGTGCAACGGTGTGAACATTGGAGAGTTTGGATGCTGACTTTCCCAGAATTCATCACTTATTACTGGTGTGGAGCAGCCAACGTCCACATCTTCATCTTCCATTTCTTCAATACCAGCCTCTTCAGCTGTGAACTGAGGCATAGGCGAGGAGATAACTGGTGTTGAAGGGATCGCATCCACTTCAATTTCTTCATCAATCTGCTCTGACGAAGCAGCAGAATGATTTTCTTCATCAGATCCGCTAGGGATCTCATATTCTTCACCAAAAGGAACAAGGTCCTTTGATGGCATGGTTGAGATTGGAACAGCATCAATGGGATTAGCAAATGAACTGGTCAAAGGCTTCATCTTCTTCGGAGCTGAAGAATCTGAAGTAGCTGATGCTTTCCTTTTCTTCACTGCTGCACGCTCTGCAGCCTTGGTCTTCTTCACATCTAATGCAGATGGAAGGATCGGAATTGGTGTTGGCGCAGGAGGAGCAGAGGAATCTGGTTGATTTTCTTCAGGCACAACTGATGCAGTTGCCCTGATTTCTTTAGTTTCTTCAGGCGCACCACTAGTGGATGCCCTGCCAATTTCTTCAGCGGCTGGAATGCAGTCATCAGCCCTGGAACTCACATTTTCTTTAGCAACCTGATTTTCATCAACGGTGCTGGCATGTTCTTCAGTCAGCTGAGCAGATGCTTCAGCCTGAGGAATTTCTTGTTGTGTTGGGGCAACAACATTTGAAAGTGAACTGTTCAATTATCTTTACAAATCTGACTTTGGCTCCTTGCCAATCAGCATAGTAGGCTTTGAAGTCATCGCTGAGGGTTTTGATTTCAGATTGGATTTTTACAAGTTCATCAGTTGTCATAGAGACAATGTTGTTCTTCAGAAATTTCTCCTTCTTGTATTGCGCTTTCTTGATCTGCCTGGCCTTCTCATATTTCCATTTTTTCTTCTTGGATGAAATGGGTCAGCATGTGACTTTGGCCAGGAGTTAGCTTGAAATCAGGCATGGGAGTGTTGGGGTTCTTGTGCCAAACATCAATGTATTCGAGGATCAACTTGGGATCCAAAAGAAGTGGCACATTTGTTCCCTTGGCTCTAGCGGCCCTGACTTGCCTATCTCTGATGATTTCAGCAAGTTCATCAACATCAGCTTCGTCTTCTTCGGACGGCACTTGGAAGGCGACCTGCTTCTTCTGAGGACTTGGGCGAGGACCTCGTCCAGCAGTGGCCTTTGTCTTCAGTAGAGAGGGTCCCGTTGAGGAATTTGGTGCAGCTGAGGAACTAGCTGAAGCTCCTGAGGTAATAGAGGTGCCTGTAGTCCTTTGGCACGTGGCCATTTTCTTCAGTTGAGGAATTTGAACAATTGAATTCTCTGAAGAAGTATGCAACTTATCTTCGAGGAACGCTACAAATGAGTTAAGTTGATGAGAACCTAGTGATTCAGCGGCTGACATGAGTACCTGTGAACAGAGTATAGTTGCGAGGAATTTGAAGAGGTTATATGCGTTCTCAGAAGGTTTTGTAAAAAGAACAAGTTTGAGGAATTTGACCAGATGAGTCTTGAAGAATTTCACTAAGCGTTCTTTGTCTTAGGTTCCAGAGATGTGTAGATCATAAATCCACACATTTGAGGAATCTTGAAGAAAAACATAGCTTAGAGAAACGAATCAAGAACAGATGATATGTGAGGTGTTTTAGTGTGTGACGATATGAAGAAAAACACCTTTGAAGATTTTGTAGATAATCATTTGAATCAACGAGGGTAGTAAAAGTAACTTTTAATTACCTTGGATGATGAACACGGCGAACAGTGAGGTGGAGAGGTGAAGTTCGTCTGTGTAGATCTTCCACGCCCTAACTCGGCGGAGGAAGACGGCTACGGCGGTGGCGGAGTGAAGATTTCCGCGGCTGGCACGAGTACGGCGGCGATGAGGTCGAGGCAGTGAAGCTCTTCCTCACCGACGACGATGAAGTAGCGGCGGCGCTAGGGTTTGAGAAGCTCGAGCTGGAGAGAGGTCGAGCGGAGTAAAGGAAGTGAGGAAGGGAAAGAGGGGTATTTATAGCCACGGTGAAAAACTGTTCGCCCGAAGAAATTGGACGAACGTGCCCCTGACCCTTCTCATTCGCTTGACATGTGTCACCCACGTACTGAGAGGTGGAGATCGTGTGTGATCGTGGGTGAATGGATAAGTGTATCGTGGGATGCAGAACGGATTGAGCGGCAAAGCCGAAAATTTAGATAAGATAGGTTTTAAAGTTTCTTCACAATTTCTTCAGCTGACAAGGACATAGTGAAGATTTTGAACGAGTTTCAAATAGAACGCACATGAAGAATTTGTGAACAGATTGGGTTGAGTATAGCATAGAGGAGGAAAGGGTCCGATCACATTCACTTAGCAGAAAGACCAAGTTGAAAAATTAGCAATAAGTGAATACTGTAGAGGACATAAACTCACACACACACACACACACATATATATATATATATAGCCAATGAAGAAAAACGACGGAAACAGTGAAGATAATGCAAAGTTGAAGAATATGAACAATTGAGGAATTTCAACTTTTGGTGGTGGCGTGACCCACCGTATAAGAATGATGATTTCAGACACCGCGTACAATTATCATAGGGTTCTGAGAATCAAATTCTTCGTTAATTTCTTCACACTAAGACTGTTATTCTTCATTGATTGAAGAAAAACGTTTCTTCATGTGTTGCACATCTAAGTCATCAATTTTGCATACGTGTTAGGATGAGTGTCCTTTTCAAAGAACATTCGAAGATTCTAGGATATTTAGCTCACACCGCAACTTGCTAAATCTCTTCTCATCCAAGGGCTTTGTGAAGATATCGGCTAGCTGTTCTTCAGTCTTCACATGCGCAATAGAAATGTCGCCCTTCAACACATGATCACGAAAAAAATGATGACGAATCTGAATGTGCTTAGTCTTCGAGTGTTGAACTGGGTTGTGAGCAATCTTGATGGCACTCTCATTGTCACAGAAGAGAGGCACATTCTTCATGTTGACGACGCCGTAGTCCTTGAGAGTTTGCTTCATCCATAGCAATTGAGCACAGCAAGAACCAGTGGCAATATACTCAGCTTCAGTAGTAGATAGTGATACGCAATTCTGTTTCTTCGAGGACCAACAGACCAAAGATCGTCCAAGGAAATGGCATGTACCAGATGTTGACTTGCGGTCCACACGATCACCAGCATAGTTAGAGTCAGAATATCCAATGAGATCAAAAGCCGAGCCCTTGGGGTACCATAATCCAAGTGTTGGTGTGTGAGCTAGATATCGAAGAATATGCTTCACAGCCTTATGGTGTGATTCCTTCGGTGTAGCTTGAAATCGGGCACACATGCAAACAATAAGCATTATGTCTGGCCTAGATGCACATAAGTACAATAAAGAGCCAATCATGGAGCGGTATACCTTATGATCAAAGTCGATACCATTTTCATCAGTGCACAGATGGCCATTTGTGGGCATAGGAATTTTGACGCCTTTGCAATCTTGCATGCCGAATTTCCTCAGTACATCCTTGAGGTATTTCTCCTGAGATATGAATATGCCATTGCGTTGTTGATGAATTTGAAGACCTAAGAAGAATTTCAACTCTCCCATCATAGACATTTGATATTCCTCAATCATCATATAGGCAAATTCATCACTATAACGTTGGTCAGTATAGGCAAAGATAATATCATCAACATATATTTGGCACACAAACAATTCACCATCATAAGATTTAGTGAAAAGAGTAGGGTCGAGTGAACCGGGTTTGAAGCCTTTCTCCATGAAGAATTCCTTCAATGTGTCATACCACGCCCGTGGGGCCTGCTTGAGGCCATAGAGGGCCTTGTTGAGTCTGAAGACTTTGTCAGGATTCTTCGGATCTTCAAAACCTGGGGGTTGAGCAACATATACTTCTTCCTCAAGCTTACCATTGAGGAATGCACTTTTCACATCCATTTGCTATAAAGTGATATCATGAGGGTTAGCATAAGCAAGTAATATGCGAATAGCCTCAAGTCTAGCAACATGTGCAAAAGTTTCATCGAAGTCAATTCCTTCAACCTGTGTGTAGCCTTGAGCTACGAGCCATGCCTTATTCCTCACCACAAGGCCATTTTCATCTTGCTTGTTGCGGTAGATCCACTTTGTGACAATGATATTGTGCTTGCGAGGATCTGGACGTTTGACCAGTTCCCAGACCTTGTTGAGCTCGAACTGATGTAATTCTTCTTGCATGGCCTGAATCCACTCAGGCTCCAGAAATGCTTCATCTACCTTAGTGGGCTCTGTGATAGAGACAAAAGCATAGTGCCCACAAAAGTTAGATAAATGTGAAGCTTTTGAGTGTGTGAGAGGACCTGGCGCTTTGATGTCATTGATGATCTTTTCAACTTGCACTTCTTTTGCAATGCGAGGATGAGCTGGTTGTCGTTGAGGAATTTGATCAGCATTCTCTTCAGCACCATTTTCTTCAGTATTTTCTTCAGGTGCATTAGCTCGACGTTCTTCATGTTCTGGAATGAATTCTTCAGTAGATTCTTTAGTAGGAATGAAATCCTCGGTAGCCTTGAACTTGATAGTTTCCTCAGGTGCTGGTTCATCTATCACAGTAGGTAGGTGCTCTCTTTGCGAGCCATTAGTTTCAACGAACCGCACATCTACAGGTGTGCGAGTCCTGTCCGTAACCATGCATAAAACCTTCATGTGCTTCGGTGCAAATTTTTAGTTGTGATGAGGATCTCTAATCCAACATTTAGCACCAAAGACTTTGAAATAACTTACATTGGGTTTCTTATCAGTGAGGAGTTCATAGGCAGCCTTCTTGAAGAATTTGTGAAGATATACTCTATTGATGATGTGGCACGCAGTATCAATTGCCTCAATCCAGAACCGACGAGGAGTTTTGTATTCATCAAGCATAGTGCGGTCCATCTCAGCAAGAGTCCTGTTCTTGCGCTCCACGACGCCGTTCTGCTGAGGAGTGTAAGGAGCAGATAACTCATGAGTAATACCAAGTTCATCAAGATAGTCATCTAGACCAGAATTCTTGAACTCGGTTCCATTGTCACTTTTGATGTGCTTGATCTTCACACCAAAGTTGGTTGAAACCCTCGAGGAAAATCGTTTGAAGACTTCCTGCACTTCATGTTTGTAAGTAACAATGTGTACCCATGTGTATTGAGAGTAATCATCAACAATAACAAAGCCATATTGATATGCATCATTTGAAACAACAGAATAATGATTAGGACCGAAGAGATCCATGCGAAGCAGTTCAAATGGATGAGTAGTGGTCATGATAGTATTTGCTGGATGCTTAGCCTTTGTCATCTTCCCAGCTTCACATGCTCCGCATAGGTGATCCTTGAGGAATTTGACATTCGCAATGCCAATGACATGCTTCTTCTTCGCAAGAGTGCAAATTCCTCATGCCTGCATGACCAAGTCGTCGATGCCAGAGCCAGCCTTCTGAAGCTTTTGCAAGTAGGCACACGGCTGGTTGTGGTCCTGTAGAGAAATCAACAATATACAGGTCTCCTCTCCTATAGCCTTTGAAGACTTTGGAATTGTCAGCTTCCATAACCACAACACAACGGTACTTGCCAAAGACAACAACCATATCGAGATCGCAAAGCATTGAGACAGACATGAGGTTGTATCCTAAGGACTCGACAAGCATGACTTTGTCCATGTGTCGATCCTTTGTGATCGCAACCTTACCTAGACCCAATACCTGACTTTTGCCTTTGTCAGCAAAGATGATATGCTTCAGATGCGACGGAGATAATGGAGCATCCATCAATAGATTCTTGTCACCAGTCATGCGATTTGTACATCCACTATCGAGGACCCACTCAGTGGCTTTGGGTTGATCATCCTGCAGATGAATTAGTGCAGCTTACAAACTCATATACTTCATCAGTGAAGAATATGACATCAATTCATCAGATCAATTTCATCAAGCAAAAGAACAGATAAAGCAATATGAGGACGTGAGAAATGAAGGTTCATTTCTTCATGATTAGCCTGCGTCCTATCAGGCATGCTCAGGTCTCCAGCAAATTCTTCACACGATTACGTACGTTTGGAGACCTGGCCCTGCAGAAGAGATTAGTTCTTTTTCTTCACCACCCACATCTGAAGGGGTGGCAAAGAGTTCATCATTCTGCAAGCTCCATACGAGAAGGATGGCATAGAAGCCAGTCCATTTCGTTTCACATAAGAGGGGTTAGAGTAAGCATAAGAGTAAGCAGAGAAATTCTTCGAGGACTTATGGACATAATGATTTGAATAATAATGCACATATCCATAATCCTTAGATCTTCCCTGCGAAACAGACGGGTTAGTACGATGATGTTCATATGAGGACTTTGATCCTTTTGAGGAATATGATCCATGTGAGGAGTTTGGTCCGTATGAGGACTTGGATCCATATGAAAAATTTGGTCCATATGAAGAATTTGATCTGGGGTTCCTATTCTTCACAGGTGGCGTCATGATGACATTCACCTAAAGATTTTCAAGGCATCTTTTGGGAACCCAGATTTTCTTCATAGGAGGACCGTTCCTGCAATTAGTGCCAACATATGTAGCAAATACTTCACCATTCTGATTTTTGAACAGTTTATAGTTGGAGTCAAATGACTCATCATCAGAACGAGGAGATTCACATGCAAATCTAGATAAATTAGATGGATCAACTGGAGGTCCCTTTGCAGGAACCCATGTAGTTTTGGGGTACTGCTCAGGCTTCCAATATGTACCATCAGCATTAAGTTTCCTTTCAAAGGCAATACCCTCTTTCCTAGGGTTCCCATTGAGGACTGCTTTTTAAGCACATCACAATGAGTCTGATGCCCTTTGAGGCTTTTGTACATGCCTGTCATGTACAATTCCTTCAGCCCTGCATCGTCAGTGATACTAGCAATGTCCTCAGATGAGGAATTAGTGATAGCAGAGGCATGTGAAGAATTTGAAACATTAGCAGCATTTGAACATTCAGGTGAAGAATTAGTAGATTCACGTTCAATGCACTTCAAGCATGGAGGAACAAATTCTTCCTAAGAAGCGCTGATTTGTTGAACAAGTAATGAATCGCGCTCCTTCTGAAGATCTTCATAACTCACTCTTAGCTTCTCAAGGTCTTGCTTTCTTTGAAGAAATTCATAAGAAAGCTTCTCATGATCCGATAAGAGAGTCTTATGATGACTTTGAAGATTGTCAAGCTTGGACTGAAGTCTCTGAAGATTTTCAGTCAAAGTTTCAGTGCGATCCATTTCTTCACCCAACGTATCATCACTTTTGTCTAGCATGTTTTGAACCTTTTCTAAAGCCCTTTGTTGTTTTACAACAATCTTAGCAAGTTTAGAATAGCTAGGTCCAAAATCATCATCAGATTCATCATCACTAGACTTGAATGAGGAACATTTGGTTACCTTGGCACCTTTTGCCATGAGGCATGGTGCAGAAGATGATGGTTCAGGTTCGAAAGTCATCGTTTTGAGTGATTCCTTGAAATCCTCAAACCAGGGATCATGACAAGTTCGATGACCTTCATAGACGTCAGAGATTCGGTCCCAGATAAGCTTCGCATTGCAAAGATGCATAATGCGCCTGAATTCATCTCTGGATAGGCAGGAACAGATGATATCCTTTGACATGATGTCAAGTCGAGTGTACTTGCGAATATCATCAGTGTCCGCCATCTTGCATAGATCGGTAAGACCAATCTCAGTGACGGTCCACAACTCGCTGTTCATTGCCATGAGGCGCTTCCTCATCATGGCCTTCCACTTGGGATAATCATGACCATCAAAGATGGGGCATGTCACTTTCTTAATACCTGCGGTCGATATAACTAAAACTCTAGGCGGTTAAACCAAAATCACACAGAACAAGGGAGTACCTTGCTCCGATACCACTTGAAAGTGCGTTACATCGACTAGAGGGGGGGTGAATAGGCGATTTTTATGAATTATTCACTAAGGAATTTGCCGGTGAGGAAATTCCTTAGTGAAGAACTACTAGCAGCGGAATAAGTACTCAAAAGTAAACATAACTGAAGACAAGCATGGTCATCATGATGAAATGAAGACAAGCACAGAGTACTGAAAGCGTAATCACAGGATAACACAGGATGAAGACAAACAGATTGAAGAAATTGAACTGAGGAAATTGAGAAAGTCTTCAGTCAAAGTCTTCAAACACAGATATGAACAAGCACACAACGCAGTTATGAGGAAATGAAAGAGTTGAGGAAATAGAACCAGTAAGCTTGGTGAAGACAATGATTTGGTAGACCAGTTCCAACTGCTGTCTCAGTTGTATGTCTGGTTGGAGCGGCTGAGTATTTAAACTCGACGACACACAGTCCCGGACACCCAGTCCTCAGCACGCAGCTCAGGACACCAAGTCCTCACCGTATTCTCCTTGAGCTAAGGTCACACAGACCTCGCCCAATCACTCGTGGTAAGTCTTCAGGCGACTTCCAAACCTTCACAAACTTGGTCACTTGGTGATCCACAATTCCTCTTGGATGCTCTAGACCATGATGCCTAACCGTCTGGAAGAAGCACAGTCTTCAAAGGTAACAAGCGTCGGATCCATGCAAGATCAATCTCTTCAGTGATGCTCAATCACTTGGGGTTTGTAGGTGTTTGGGTTTGGGTTTTTCCTCACTTGATGATTTTTTCTGAAAGTCCTCGGAGGATGGGTTGCTCTCAAATGACAAGTGTCAGTTTCTCTCGGAGTAGCCAACCAGCTAGTGGTTGTAGGGGCGGCTATTTATAGCCTAGGGAGCATCCCGACATGATAAGACATAAATGCCCTTCAATGATATGACCGTTAGATGGATATATATTTTGGGATAGCTGGCGCATAGCACAGCAACGGTCGGAATTTTGTGTAGCAAAATCCTCAGGGCTATCATGTTCCTCACTGTGTAGGCAATCCGCACTGGCGAATTCCTAACTCCTCAGTCAGAACAAATTCTTTAGAGACCAGAAGAGCTTGGTCTCTGTCGCTGAAGAATATGACTGGACTGTATGAGATTTCCAATGGCTTCACTCGAAGGGATTGGTAGGTGTAGGATTTTGAGTTGAGCATCACATGGAAATTTTTCCTTAGTATTTCCTCGACCCCCTTTAACAGTATGGTGTTTCCTATGACTCAAGAAAGAGAAAATGAAACTACGAAAACAAAAGTCTTCACACTTCATGTTCCTCGAATGAATACCAAGTCTTCAAGGTCACACCAATTTCTTCACTTTCAAAGTCTTCAGAAAGTCTTCAAAGATTCAAAGTCTTCAGTCGAAGAACTTCATTTTTAGGGGTCGACTTTCTCTGTAAATATCAAACTCCTCATAGACTTATAGACCTGTGTACACTCACAAACGCATTAGTCCCTTAACCTATAAGTCTTCAATACACCAAAATCACTAAGGGGCACTAGATGAACTATATGGCTTAAGTCATCAGCGTCTGGCAGCCGGACATATGTGCCTTGGAAGTTGTCGTGGAAGGCGTCTTCCAAATCCTCCGAGCTGCCAATATAATTTTCGGGCAGACCGTTTAACCAGTGTCGAGCTGGACCTTTGAGTTTTAACGGGAGGTATTTGATGGCATGAAGTTCATTGCCGCGGGCCATATGGACATGGAGAAGGAAATCCTCAATCCATACCACAGGATCAGTTGTCCCATCATATGACTCTATATTTATGGGTTTAAACCCTTTGTAATTCATGCTCCATTACTTCATATGTGAAGCAAAGGGGGTGTGCGGCGCCTCTATGTTGGGACACATTGCGACGTAACTCCAATGGAGTCAGTCTGCGGTTTTCGGCCCGGGAGTGACTAGGCTTGTTATGTGCGACTAGATAGCCGTCGTCGCGTGTCGAGGCACGTCCTTGCGATCCGTAGATCAATCTGGTATGTCCCGTTCTGTTATCCAGGTCTTGTCGAAGGTCTTATGGATGACCTCGAGCTGTTTTGCCTCTGCCTTTATGATGAGGCAGGGCTGGCTGGTGTTCGGCTTAAGTTGCCGCTTTATCCTGACCATGTGGTGGTCGGTCAGCCGCATTGCGCGATGATGGTATGTGCTCCTGTGCCTCGTCATCGAACTAAGGCAGTAATTTGCGCTTAGAGTAGCTTTTTGCTAGGCGATTGAGGCCGTGTTCTTCGGCTGCCAGGACATCAGTCCATCTGTCGTTGAGCAGATCTTGGTCAGCTTGAAGTTGCTACTGCTTCTTTTTCAGGCTCCTTGCTGTGGCTATTAGCAGGCGTTTAAAGCGCTCCTGCTCCTAAGGTTCCTCAGGCATAATGAAATCCTCGCTGCCAAGGCTCGCCTCGTCCTCGGAAAGCGGAAGATAATTACTGTCTTCCGAGTCTTCGTGCGCGGCCTGTCCATCAGGGCTAACTTGCCCGTCTCCCATTCGTTTTGTACAGCAGCTGCATCGACGAGGTCTTTGTTGTCTTCGGCACCTTCCAAAGTGTTATTTTCCCCTGTGCCCGTATCGCCGTCTATTCCATGACGCGACTTAGAGTGGCGTCGCTGACGCTGGCGTTTTGGTTGTATCATCAGAGGTTTGTCCTCAACTAGATCTTCTTTCTCGTCGTCGTTAGTTCTCTTAGGTGTATCCACCATGTATACGTCGTAGGAAGAGGTGGCTATCCAGTGTTCGGTAAACGGTGGGTCTTGGCCCGGTTCCTCATCGGCATCATCGTCCATACCGTCGATGTCTTCGGAGCTGTAGTCAAGCGTGTCGGTTAAGTCTTCGACAGTGTGTATGAAGTGGGCGGTGGGTGGGAAGCAAAATTCTCCGTTATCAATCTCCAGTTCGAACCGGATACAGTTCGGCTATGAGCCCCCCGCTAAGGATAGTGCTCTTAACGAGTTTAGCCTGTCGCCCAAAGGCGAATGCCGGAAGATGTCCGCCGCGCTGAATTCGGCGATCAATGATCGATCGTGCTCGATATGCGCAGACGCGCATAGTTGGGAACCTGTAGCCTGAGACGGGTACGTAGTTCCGGTGACATAGATGTCACTTGAAGTTAAGTCTGTGTGCGGCTCCAACGCCGCTGAGTCCGCAGCTTCCGCGGCGGGGTTGAGCTTCCCGTGTTCGGATGGCGCAATCTGCTCCGGATCTATGGCTAGAGTAGCTATAGGTACTATCTCCTGCGTATGGACCAATGTTAGATTTAGGTCATGTTCATCGTGGTGGCAGGGAGCGGCTGCCGTGGTCTCGAATCCGTCGAAGATCAAGTCTCCATGGATATCTGTGATGTAGTTCAAGCTTCCGAATCTGACCTGGTGGCCAGGGGCGTAGCTTTCGATCTGCTCCAGATGGCCAAGCGAGTTGGCCCGCAGTGCGAAGCCACCGAACACGAAGATCTGTCTGAGGAGGAAGACTTCCCCTTGGACAGCATCTTTGTAGATGATTGAAGGAGCCATCGAACCTTTTGGGGACGACACAGTGGAACTCTCAATGAAAGCACCAATGTCGGTGTCAAAACTGGCGGATCTCGGGTAGGGGGTCCTGAACTGTGCGTCTAGGATCGATGGTAACAGGAGACGGGGGATACAATGTTTACCCAGGTTCGGGCCCTCTCTATGGAGGTAATACCCTACTTCCTGCTTGATTGATCTTGATGAATATGAGTATTACAAGTGTTGATCTACCATGAGATCGTAATGGCTAAACTCTAAAAGTCTAGCCTGACTATAATTATGAGGATCTATCTATGGACCTAGCCTTCCGGTTTATATAGACACATGAGGGATCCAGGGTTACACAAGGTCGGTTACAGAGAAAGGAATCTTCATATTTGGCCGCCAAGCTTGCCTTCCACGCCAAGGAGAGTCCCATCCGTACACGGGCAGAGTCTTCGGTCTTTGTATCTTCACGGCCCATCTGTCCGGCCCATATCCAATAGATCAGACGCCCGAGGCCCCTTAGCCCAGGACTCCCTCAGCCGCGCTTCCATTCGGCAGAGGGGCTCCCGGAGTTCGTTGTGTGGTCGGAGCGGCCGACTGGCACCAGGCTCCAGCTCCCGCGCTCCTCTGCCGGTGAGCTACCGGCCGCGAGCCTCGACGACTTCTGGTTGCAAGCCGACGGTTGCTGCAGCAGGGCCTCGTGGGCCACAGTGGAGGTTTTTGCCACGGGCAACGCGGTCCTTGCCCGCGGCTGGCAGACGTTCGCCCGCGCACGCTGCCTGAGCAGGAGGTGCACTCTCCAGTTCAAGTTCAACGGCGTCGCGACCCTCTACTTGAGGGTGTTTGGGGAAGATGGTCGCCGTGCAGGGTGCTGCCCCGAAGACAGCGACGACAACGGTGGGCTGGGCCTTGACGATGGCCGCGATTGCGCGGAAGGCGAGCTCGCCCTTGGCGACGGTCGTGACTCGTCCAGCGGCGGCGACACCTCCTCCAGCGAGAGCACCAGTAGCGGCGGCTATGACCAGCCGCCACGCTACCGGGCTCGCTTCGAGGATGGTGGCGGGTCGTCCCGCGGTGCTCCGGTGAAGCGCGAGGAAGGCTCTGGCTGAGCCCGGGGGCCCTTGGAGCCAACCCTCGTGAGCTGCTGCGGTTGTGCATGCCGCTTTTGTTTATCCTTTCTTTTCTTCCTGCATTTTAAAAAACAAGCATGTGGCCCTATGGGGGTGTGTAATGAACTATGGTATTTATGCTGTTATGTTATGTTTATTGCTCCGATGCGTACGGTAGGATACTTAGCTTGATACGCTTGCGGTAGTTCCCCTCCTCGTGAGGGCGCATGCATCCCACTATCTGGTGAGGCCCTTCTTGCTGTTAGCTCGGGAGTCTCCGACCTCAGGGGGTGTCGCGAGGCTACGGAGCAGTTAGAAAGCTCTGTCGGGTGTCTTATACTTCTTTGCACGATCCCTCAGGAGTGAGCCAATCATGGCTCTGTGCACCACGCCGCAGTACCCGGGGGGCATGGACATCGGGAGGGTGCGTAGATCACGAGCTTGCTCGAGGGCGTCTCGCGAGGATAGAAAAAGTCGAAGCTCCGAAGGAGCGGGGCTATGGCGAAGTGTGTTTGCTGCGCGGGGCAAGCCTATTGCTCGCACACACCCGCCCAGCCCTCGCGGGCGAGGCGCGCGAGAAGGAGCGACGGGCGACTGCCGCTCCTCCAGAACCAGGACCAAAACGCAAAACAGAAAACAGAGAGGGAAGTCGGTCAGGCAACTGAAAGCAGGCGAACTCCAAATTCACTAAAAGGTTGCAAACCAGATACAGAAAGCAAATGAACAGCCGCGTCTGGCACCTAGTCTAGTCTAGTCTTCTCACCAGTGCGGAGCTAATTGATGCCCCTAGGACATGGGAGGGAGCCCCCGAGGCCGGAGGGCGGCACTCTGGAGACTCCGGGGCATGTACAACCCCACTAATTATTACGTGAGAGTGTCACGAGCGTAGACCTTCACAGGCACGGGGCCTTGCTTCATGGGTAGAACCTCCGGAGGTGCTGGATGTTGCAGGCATTCTGGATGGGGATCCCGTCCTGCATCTCCAGGCGCGTGGCGCCAGGCCTGGAGTTGCGGGCGACCCTAAACGAGCCCTCCGACATGGGTGAGAGCTTATGCAGCCCTTCCCTGGAGAGCACCCGCCGTAGGACGAGATCTCCCACCTCGAGCATCCTGGAGCGGACGCTGTGGCAATGGTACCGCCGCAGCGCCTGCTGGTACCTTGCCACTCGGAGCGAGGCTTGACGGCGGCGTTCCTCCCCCAGCACGAGGTCCATCCCCCGCTCGGCGTCCTAAGGTGCCTCATCAAACGCCAAGACCCATGCGGTGGGATGCCTGACCTCATGTGGGACAACCGCTTCAGCTCCGTAGACGAGGAAGAACTAAGTTTCGCCGGTCGGCTTGGCCGCAGTGGTGTGGACGGACCACAGCACGGACTGGAGCTCATCGAGCCAGCCCCTGCCGCATGCCTCAAGCTTCTTCTTGAACGTTCTTGTCTTGAGGCCACTCAGGACCTCCGCGTTGGCGCGCTCAGCCTGGACATTGCTCCTTGGGTGCGCTACTGAGGCGTAGCATATCTGCGTTCCAAGGTTAGCACAATATGTTTGAAGAGGTTGCTAGTGAACTGCGAGCCATTATTGCTGATGATGCGATTAGGGATTCCGAAGCGGCTCACGAGGCCCTTGATGAACTTGACCGCCGAGACGGACGGGATGGTGCGGAGTGCTTCCACCTCCGCCCATTTGGTAAACTTGTCGATGACAACATAGAGGTAGCGGTAGCCCCCGGGCGCTCGGGGGAATGGACCCAAGATGTCCAGCCCCCAGAAGGCAAACGGCCACGAGAGTGTGATGGTCTGGAGGCCCTGGGCGGGCTGGTGGATTTGCTTGGCATGGAACTGGCAGGCTTCACATGATCTCACCAGCTCAGCTGCGTCGGTGAGCGTCGTGGGCCAGTAGAATCCGCTGCGGAACGCCTTGCCCACGAGGGTGCGTGATGACGAATGATGCCCGCAGTCTGCGCTGTGTATGTCGGCTAACATCTCGTGCCCCTGCTCCCTGGAGATGCATCGCAAGGAAACATCGTTTGGTCGTTTTCAGTAAAGCTCACCGTCCCGAATGAGTAGGGTGTGGCCTGCCGAGCTATGTGTTCGGCGTCTTCTTCCTTCTCCAGAAGGGTCCCCTGAAGCAGGTACGCCTTGAATTCTTCACTCTAGCACCCCTCCTGAGGCTCGAGTGCAAGGAGCAAGCGCGCTCCTGAGGTCGGGCCGCAGGCTGGAGCTCCAGAGGTTGGTGCTGGTGGGAGCTCCTCCCGAGGCAACGCCGGCTCCGCAACAGGAGGGGCTGCTGAGGGCCTTGAAGAGCCATTCTTTGAAGACACCAGATTCCTGTGGTTGGCGCCTAGATGCCCTCTTGGCGATATCGTTGGCTTCCTTGTTCGTGCCACGGGGCACGTGCTGCAGCTCCAGGCCCAGAAATTGCTTCTCCATCTTGCGTTCCTCCACCAAGTATGCCTCCATGTGTTCATCCTTCGGCTTGTACACTTTGTTGGAGAAGTTAACGAGGAGCTGAGAGTCACCCTTGACAGTGAGGCGCTTGACGCCCAAAGCGGCTATGACTTTGAGGCCGGCGATCAAGCCTTCGTACTCCACGATGTTGTTGGAGACCTTTTCGCCGTGTTGGAAGCAAAGTTGCATGGCGTAGTAGAGCTAGTCTTGAGTAGGCGAAATGAGCATGGCTCCAGCCCCCGCGCCCTGTCGAGCGAAGGCGCCATCAAAGTACATGACCCAGCCGTCTGGTGCTTCATCCCCTGGTGAGAGCGTTCGGTCCTCACCTGCTCTGGTCCTGGGGCATCGGTCCATTCTGCCACGAAGTCCGCGAGCGTAGCCCCCTTGATGACCCTGGTGGTGCTGAACTCCAGCTGAAATGCCTGCAGTTCGATGTTCCATTCGGCGACCCGACCTGCGGCATTGGGGCTCTGGATTACCCTCTCTAGTGGGTAGGCCGAAACGACCTTGATGGGGTGTCCTTGGAAGTAGTGGCGTAGCTTGCGCGAGGCGAGGAGGAGCGCGAGCAAGAGCTTCTGTGGCATGGGGTAGCGTGCTCGTGCGTCCCGCAGCACCGTGCTGATGAAGTAAACCGGGTGCTCGACGAGGGCAGGATCGTCGGTGCAGGCCGATACTTCCTGTGGCTGAGACACCTCCTGAGGCTGGCGGACCTCAGGGGCTTGGTTGCCTGTTGGTGCTGCCAGGTCCTCAGGAGTGTCGCCTTGAGGCTACACCGTCGTGACCGAGGGCACGAAGTCGTGTGGCAGGCCCCTGGACTGGTGCTCCTTCCTGACAGCCACCAGGGCCACGCTGGCTGAGTGCGGTGTGGCGGCCAGGTAGAGCACCAGGGGCTCGAGTGGGCGCAGCGCTACCATCACCGACGGGCTGGTGAGGTATCTCTTGAGATCTTGGAATGCAGCATCGGCCTCTGGAGTCCACTCGAACGGCCACTTCTTCTTCATCAGCTTAAAGAATGGGAGGGCGCGCTCCCCCAGCTTGGAGATGAAGTGTCCTAGCGCGGTCACGCAGCTCACCAGCTTCTGCATTTCCTTGAGGGTCTGTGGCGGGCTCATCCTTTCTATTGCCTTAACCTTCTCCGGGTTTGCCTCGATCCCCTTGTGTGATACCAGAAAGCCGAACTACTTGCCGGAGGGGACGCCAAACACGCATTTCTCCGGGTTGAGGTGCAAGTCCACCCTACACAGGCTAGCGAACGTCTCTTCCAAGTCCTGAATGAGGGTCCTTGCCTCCCGAGATTTCACCACTATGTCGTCGACATAGGCCTCAGCGTTTCTCTCGAGCTGCTGGCCCAGGGCGATGTGCATGAGCCGTTGGAAGGTCGCCCCAGTGTTACACAACCCAAAGGGAATGCAGGTGTAGAAGTACACCCCGCACGGGGTCAGGAAGGCCGTCTTTTCGACATCTTGCACTGCCATCTTGATTTGGTGATACCCTGAGAATGTGTCCAGGAAGCACAACAAGTCGCATTCGGCAGTGGAGTCGACGATCTGGTCGATGCGCGGTAGCGGGAAGGGGTCTTGAGGGAATGCCTTGTTGAGATTGGTGAAGTCGACGCACATGCGTTCCTTCCCGCCTTTCTTAGGGACCATGACGGGGTTCGCCAGCCATTCCGGGTATCGCACCTCCCGAATGACACCAGCGTCTTGTAGCTTGCGGGTTTCTTGGACAATGAACGACTGCTTCTCTATGGACTGCCACCGTGCCTTCTGCTTCACCGGGCGTACATTGGGGCATACATTGAGGTGATGCTCAATTACCCCCCTTGGGACTCCGGCCAGGTCCTTGGGCTCCCATGCGAACACCTCCTTGTTCGCGCGCAAGAAATCGACCAACGCATTTTCTTGGTCTGGGCGAGTTTGGCGCCTATGGTGAAGGTGGCTCCTGATGCCTCATCTTGGTCGACCGACACCTGCTTCATCTTGGCCCGGTCCCGAGAGAACAACTGCTTCTTCGCCAGAGTAGCCCCCGGGGCCTCTAGGACCTCTCCTGCTTCCGACGGCGCGGCAGCGTGACCCTAAAGGCGAGATTGAGAGCCGTTAGTGCCTCCTTGGTGTCCCCGGCCACGGTGAGGACGCCGCTGCTCCCTGGCATCTTCATGATGTTGTAGGCGGGGTGGGTCTCTACCATGAAGTTGGCTAAGGCCGGGTACCCGAGGATGGCGTTGTACGGGAGACCGATACGGGCGATGTCAAAGTCGATAAGCTCGGTGCGGTAGTTGTCGCGGGTACTGAAGGTGACGGGGAGGCGGATTTGCCCCAGGGGGCTGGTGGAGCCATCGACGACCCTGGAGAACGGCTTGCTGGGGCGGAGCCGGCCATGTGACATGTGGAGCAAGCCAAAAGCTTCCACGGAGAGCACATTGAGCCCGGCCCCGCCGTCGATGAGGGTCTTGCTTACCGCCACGTTACAGATGGTGGGGGTGCAGAGCATTAGGAGCGCACCCGCGCCCGCGGTGGTCATTGGATGGTCTTTCGAGTCGAAGGTGAGGTCGGCCTCAGGTGCCGCCCACCCTAGGGGAGCTCCCTGTCGCACGCATGCGGCACCTGCTTGACGAAATAACTGCTTGATATGGCGGTCCGAGGGAGGCACCTGAGAACCACTAAGGAGGGCTGCGACGGCGTGGGGCGGCGGTGCCGGAAAGTGCGCGATGAAGAGGCCTCGCAGCTCCTCCCAAGAGGCCACAGAAGACTCCAGCAGACTGAGAAGCCAGGCGCGCGGTACACCCGTGAGGGCCATGGGGAACCAATTAGCCATGACCTTGTCGTCGACGCCTTCCGCCCAGACGGCCTCCTCATATGCTCAGAGGAAGCTCGTCGGGTCTGCCACGCTGTCGTAGCAAGGTGGCATCTCTGGCTTGAACTTGCGCGGCCACCGTACTTGCCACAAGGCGGGGGCGAAGGCCCGGAGCCCCACAGCGCCTTCGTGCACGCCTGACGCACCAAATGTTGGATTCAGGGCTCCGCAGACCGTTGAGAGGTTCGAACACTGGGGTGCGTACGAAGAACTCCTACTCCCCGACTGCCGGCCCAACGATTCCACAGCTTGACTCGACGAACCAAAAGAACGAGAGACACAGATATTTATCCTGGTTCGGGCCACCTTACGGTGTAATACCCTACTCCATCTTTGTGGTGGATTGCCTCAAGGGGCTGAGGATTAACTAGTACAGTGGATGAACGGCCTCAGGAGGTGTGGTATTCTTGAGCTCAACTAGTTGGTGGGTGAGAAGGTGGTGTGAATGATCCCCCTATGGTGGTGGCTAAGTCCTATTTATAGTGGCCTTGGTCCTCTTCCCAAATGTTAGGCGGGAAGGGATCCCACAACGGCCAATTTCGAAGGGAGACAACTAGTACAAGTTATCCTGACAAAAGTAGTCTTCGCCTGCAAAAGGCTCTCGTAGTGACGCTGCCGTGGGCTCCGCGATTACCTCCCTCTCGCCGGTATTGGTCCTGTTGCACCAATATGGAAACCTTTGCATGCTTCCTCGGGACTCCGCGCCTGCGCTTGCCTCCTTAGCACCAAAGAGGAAACTAGTACACCGCGCCTGCTGGCGCCCGCCTGGCCTTGGTCGTCATGGCTCACGTCATCTGAGCCTCACGAGGTGCGCCCTGCATAGATATCTTCGCTCCAAGGGAGCCATCCTAGTGAGGCCGCCCCCAGGGAGGTCTTGGCGTCGCCCGCCTCGCGAGGCTTGGCCCCTGTTACTGCCGAACTGGGCCATACCAGGCCGTCGATGGAGCCACACCACGGGCCGCAGTCAGGCAAGTTTGGGCACCCCCGGTCCCAGAACGCCGATAGTTGAAGTAAAGGAGCATGTGTCAACTTATCTTTCAATACTGTGAATGCTTCTTCCTGTGCGGTACCCCAAACAAAAGGTACATCCTTCTTTGTAAGCTCATTGAGAGGTGCATCAATGGTGCTGAAATCTCTCACAAAACACCTATAGAATCCAGCGAGGCCAAGAAAACTCCTCACTTGTGTGACCGTTTAGGGTTGCCGCCAACTCTCAATAGCTTCAATCTTGGCTTTATCAACTTCAATTCCCTGTGGAGTAACAACATAGCCAAGAAAAGATACTCGGTCATTTCAGAAGGTGCACTTCCCAAGGTTACCAAACAAACGTGCATCACGTAAAGCAATAAAAACAACACGTAAATGTTCCAAATGTTCCTCCAAAGATCTGGTATAAATCAGTATATCATCAAAATAGACTACCACAAATCGTCCAATGAAAGCACGTAAAACTTCGTTCATTAATCTCATGAAATTACTAGGTGCATTAGTTAACCCAAAAGGCATGACTAACCACTCATATAATCCAAACTTAGTTTTAAATGTTGTTTTCCATTCATCTCCCAATTTCATACGAATTTGATGGTATCCACGACGCAAATCAACTTTGGAGAATATTGTAGAGCCACGCAATTCATCAAGCATGTCATCTAGCCTAGGAATAGGATGACGATAACGAATAGTAATATTATTAATGCCTCTACAATCAACACACATACGCGACGTACCATCCTTTTTTGGCACTAGTATAATAGGAACAACACAAGGACTAAGAGATTCGCATATATAACCTTTGTCGAGCAGCTCCTGTACTTGACGCATAATCTCCTTCGTCTCCTCTGGATTGGTATGGTATGGCGCACGGTTAGGCAGCGAAGCACCGGGAATTAAGTCAATCTGATGCTCAATCCCTCGAATAGGTGGTAATCCTAGTGGCACGTCTTGTGGAAAGACGTCAATGAACTCCTACAAAATGTTAGTGACAGCAATAAGCAAAGAGGAAGGTACATCCTCGAAAGAAAATAACGCCTCTTTGCACACAAAAGCATAGAAAATAGATTTGCTGAAATCTAGATCATCAATATCGGGTTTGGTGGCAAGTAAACATGCACTTTTCAATTTAATTTCAGAAGTAACACTAGATGGTTTATTATTAGGATTCATTTGTTGCTCAAATTCTTTCGCCACAATCTGATTTTCACTCTTAGTTTTCACCTATTTTGCTTTATTAGCTCTATTAATGTCATCATTCAAAATGGAATCAGGAGTCATAGGAAGCAAATTAATATTTTTGTCCTTATGAACAAGAGTATACTGATTGTTTCTACCATGGTGTATAGAATTTTTATCAAATTGCCATGGTCTACCAAGTAATAAGGAACATGCTTGCATAGGTACCACATCACAATCAACATAATCAGCATAGGTAGAGATACTAAAAGCACACGAACAGTGCGTGTTACCTGCACCTTGCCGCTGTTGTTGAACCATTGGATGTAGTAAGGATGTGGTCTTGTGGTGAGAGATAGCTTCTCCACCATCTCCATGCTAGCCAAGTTGTTGCAGCTCCCTCCATCTATGATGACGCGAACAGAATGTTCCTTCACAACTCCCTTTGTATGGAACAAATTATGCCTCTGATTTTGCTCAGCTTGTGTAATCTGCACACTCAAAACACGTTTTGCAACTAAACATTCATGCCTGTCAGCATCTTTAGCAGCCATGTATTATGTCTCATGATCAGAATCATCTCCACTGTGTTCTTCACTTGTATAAGAGCCAAAGTCTCCTCATCATAGTCATTAGCAAAATCATACCCACCATCCTCAGTAACAATCATCACACGCTTAGATGGGCATTCTCTCGCATAATGACCTCTGCCCTTGCAACAATGACAAATAATATCATGCGTTTTCCCTGTTGATGCCATGGATGAAGAAGAGCTCTGTGCAGGCCCAAAAGGTGTGCTCTTGGCAGATAGTGGTGGTTGTACCCGCTTTCTTGTATCATGGTTGGCGGCGGCAGCCGACAGAGGCGCCGGTGCATCAGAATGTGTGGAAGTAGAGGATGCACAGTGTCCGTGATGAAGGTCGACCTGCAGAAAAGTTAGTTCGCGCCAATGCCTGTCGATCGTGCACTTCACGTTCAGCTATGCAAGCAAGATGGAATAAACAAGTGATATTATTATATTCCCTATACTCTAGAATGGTCTGAATCTCTTTATTTAATCCACCCATAAAACGTGCAAGCATAGCTTCATTATCCTCAACAATACCACATCTAATCATACCAGTTTGTAATTCCTGATAATATTCTTCTAAAGATTTTTTTCCTTGTCTCAAACGCTGCAATTTTGAAGCAATTCACGTTGATAATATGGTGGAACCCAGCTAGTACGCATAGCATTTTTCAAAGCAGCCCAAGTAGCTGGAATAGGATATAATCTACAATGTTTAGACCACCAAACACATGCAAAACTAGTGAAAGCACAAACAGCAGTAGGAACACGTCTCTCCTCGGGATATTGTAAACATGTAAAACGTTGTTCAGTTTCTAACTCCCAAGTAAGATATATATCTGGAACATATCTACCCTCAAATGGTGGAATACTCAATTTCAGTTTAGGTAGATGGTCATGATCTCGTACCTCAGGTGGTGGTGCAGCCCTACCGTTGCGATGATATGCATGAGGACGACCTGGTGGTGGTGGTGGTGCTGGTGGTTGCATGTAGTTCTGATTTTGAACAGCCTCAGGAGGTGTGGTGTTCTTGAGCTCAACTAGCTGGTGGGTGAGAAGGTGGTCTGAATAATCCCCCCTATGGTGGTGGCTAAGTCCTATTTATAGTGGCCTTGGTCCTCTTCCCAAATGTTAGGCGGGAAGGGATCCCACAACGGCCAATTTCGAAGGGAGACAACTAGTACAAGTTATCCCGACAAAAGTGGTCTTCGCCTGCAAAAGGCTGTGGTAGTGACGCTGCCGTGGGCTTCTCGATGACCTTTGTCCTGCCGTCCTAGCGGTCTTGGTCTTGTTGCACCAATATGGAAACCTTTGCTTGATTCCTCAGGACTCCATGCCTGCGCTTGCCTCCTTAGCACCAAAGAGGAAACTAGTACACTGCGCCCGCTGGCGCTCGCCTGGCCTTGGCCGCCATGGCTCACGTCATGTGAGCCTCGCGAGGTGCGCCCTGCATAGATATCTTCGCTCCTCGGCAGCCAGCCTAGTGAGGCCGCCCCCCAAGGAGGTCTTGGCATCGCCCACCTCGCGAGGCTTGGCCCCTCGCTGAAGGAAATATGCCCTAGAGGCAATAATAAAGTTGTTATTTATATTTCCTTATATCATGGTAAATGTTTATTATTCATGCTAGAATTGTATTAACCGGAAACTTAGTACATGTGTGAATACATAGACAAACAGAGTGTCACTAGTATGCCTCTACTTGACTAGCTCGTTAATCAAAGATGGTTAAGTTTCCTAACCATAGACATGAGTTGTCATTTGATGAACGGGATCACATCATTAGAGAATGATGTGATGACTTGACCCATCCGTTAGCTTAGCACTATGATCGTTTAGTTTATTGCTATTGCTTTCTCCATAACTTATACATGTTCCTATGACTATGAGATTATGCAACTCCCGAATATCGGAGGAACACTTAGTGTGCTATTAAATGTCACAACGTAACCGGGTGACTATAAAGATGCTCTACAGGTGTCTCCGATGGTGTTTGTTGAGTTGGCATAGATCAATATTAGGATTTTTCACTCCGTGTATCGGAGAGGTATCTCTGGGCCCTCTCGGTAATGCACATCCCTACAAGCCTTGCAAGCAATGTGACTAATGAGTTAGTTGCGGGATGTTTCATTACGGAACGAGTAAAGAGACTTGCCGGTAACGAGATTGAACTAGGTATTGAGATACCGACGATCGAATCTCGGGCAAGTAACATACCGATGACAAAGAGAACAACGTATGTTGTTATGCGGTTTGACCAATAAAGATCTTCATAGAATTTGTAGGAACCCCCCGGGGAGTCAATGGGCCTTATTGGGCCTTAGTGGGAGAGAGGAGGAGGCGGCCAGGTGGAGGGCGCGCCCCCCAAGCCCAATCCGAATTGGGTGGGGGCCCTCCCCCCTTTCCTTCCCTCTCTCTCCCTCTTCCTTCTTTTCCTACTCCTACTAGGAAGGGGGGTGTCAGTGTCAAAACCGGCGGATCTCGGGTAGGGGGTCCCGAACTATGCGTCTAAGGTGGATGGTAACAGGAGGCAGGGGACACGATGTTTACCCAGGTTCGGGCCCTCTTGATGGAGGTAATACCCTATGTCCTGCTTGATTGTTCTTGATGATATGAGTATTACAAGAGTTGACCTACCACGAGATCGTAGAGGCTAAACCCTAGAAGCTAGCCTATGGTATGATTGTTTGTTGTCCTACGGACTAAACCCTCCGGTTTATATAGACACCGGAGGGGGCTAGGGTTACACAAGATCAGTTACAAGGGAGGAGATCTACATATCCGTATTGCCTAGCTTGCCTTCCACGCCAAGGAGAGTTCCATCCGGACACAGGACGAAGTCTTCAATCTTTTATCTTCATAGTCCAACAGTCCGGCCAATGGATATAGTCTGGCTGTCCGGAGACCCCCTAATCCAGGACTCCCTCAGTAGCCCCTGAACCAGGCTTCAATGACGACGAGTCCGGTGCACAATATTGTCTTCGGCCTTGCAAGGCGGGTTCCTCCTCCGAATACTCCATAGAAGATTTTGAACACCAGAATAGTTCCAGTTCTGCAAAACAAGTTCCACATACAACCGCAGAGAGAATAATATTTCCAAAAATCTAATCTACTGACATGTTTTGACAACATGACATCACGCCATGGCCCGGTCATTATTCGAACCGTTTTTCTCAACCAGCACCGCACATATCGCGAGGTGGTTTTCTTGACACGTCTTGTCAAAGCAGAGATCGTGTTCCCCTCATTACGGGATTCTCATTGATACGGACGTGGGTAACCCAACCGCGCCATCAATTATGGCGCTAGGGGAATAAGCGATTTTACCAGGCAAGTGGGGAGGCGCATCGCCTCCTCCGCCCTTATAAAGGGACGAAGATTCACTCTTTTCACCCACGCCTTCTTCCTCCTTGCTTACCCATTCCCGCACACTCGAGCTCTAGCGCCCAAGCTCGCGTTCTTCTTCTCAAACAACTCCAAGCATGTCCGGAGCAGGAGGCAAGTGGATGGTCTCCTCCGTCATGCAGGAGAACATCAAAAAGTTACGGGAAGCTGGATATCTGGCCGCGGATATCGCGCACCGGCTGCCAGATGCGAGGCAGATAATCCCAACGCCCGAACCCCATGAGAGGGTAGTTTTTCTTACCCATTTTGTCCGCGGACTGGGATTTCCACTCCACCCGTTTGTCCGCGGGCTCATGTTCTACTATGGGCTCGATTTTCATGATCTGGCCCCCAATTTTATCCTCAACATCTCGACGTTTATTGTCGTGTGCGAGGCCTTCCTCCACATCAAGCCCCATTTCGGCCTATGGCTGAAGACCTTCAGTGTCAAACCGAAGGTGGTGGTCGGCCAGCAAGCGAAGTCTGGAGGCGCCGTGGTGGGCAAGATGCCTAATGCCACCTGGCTCGAAGGCTCCTATGTGGAGACCATAAAGGGGTGGCAATCGGGGTGGTTCTACATCACCGAGCCGCGCGACACCAACTGGGCGGCGGCCCCCGAATTTCGATCCGGAATCCCCACACGGCTTACCTCTTGGAAAGAGAAGGGCCTGTCCTGGTGTTCTTCGGTAGAGCTGACCGGACTCCAGACCTGCATCAAGAACATGATGAGCAAGAAAATCAAGCTCGTCAACGTGGTTCAGGTCATGCTCTTCCGCCGGATTCTCCCGTGCCAACGACGAGCATTCAATTTGTGGGAGTTCAACCCGGCCAAGCACCAGACGCTGCGAGAGCTCTATGACACGACGCACGAGGATGTCTGGAGGGTGCTGTTCAAGGGCGCCGAGGTACCTCCTTCCCTCACCGAGGACCGCGGACTCAGCGCAAAGTGCCGCGGCAATCCGGTAAGTTTTTATATTTCACAAGGTATCCATTTGCCCCAGTTTAATCATGTGCGGGATCTAAGCCTTCCACGCCTTTGACAGAACTGGGTGAAGAGAGCGGAGCAGATCGATTGCCCCGGCCCCCTACCGGAAGATCCTGTAGATGCTCTCCTGACGGAGATGCTGGTTCCGGCACCTTACAAGGTGCCGGTGAAGAATGCCAAGAAGAAGGCCGCGGGGACCCGAAAGGGTCTCCGGCGTAAGGTTGTATCAGACTCATCGTCCGATAACTCCGACGCGCCCTCCTCCCACGAAAACGAGGAGGAGGAAGAGGAAAGTTCCCCCCTCCAGCCGGGGGAGACAAGAAAAGGAAGGCCGACCCAACCGGGGAGGCCGAAGGGTCCAAGAAGGGAAGGACCCATGCTCCGGACTGTTCCATGACGGCCGCCGACAGCGGCGACGAGTGGCTACCCAGGGTCAAGCCCCTGGCGAAGTTGTAAGTGTCCGGACACCATAGTAATTCATGGTATGTTTTACTGCACTGCTTCTCCTCATGCGGAACATGATTATGCAGTCCGTCCCTAGCTCATCTCGACGTCGTCTAGCGGTTCATTGGACTCGTCGGATATGAACATCGGTTCTCTTCCGACCGCCTCCACCCCTTGCCCTATGGACAACGTCGAGGTGTTGTATCAACAGGCACCGGGCCAAGGGGGAGCAGTCCTGGGGGCGCCTCGAGGCGACCTTTCGGACCCTGGGCGCAAAGGGAGCCGGACTCCCGTGGGCTCCAGGTTCGGCCCCCAGCCGAACACTGCACCGGAATCTTTGATGGTTCCGAACTCCGGCAGGCGGTCCCCGTTAAGGGGGGCCAACCACCCGTGTCGGTGTCCTCTGTCTATCCAGAGGCACCGGACAACTTGCTGGAAGCGCTTCACAGCGCTTCCATCGACGAAGAGCACCGTACTATCATGAGTGCGGTGACCGAGAAGGTTCACTCCGCCAAAAATGGGTTGACCG